>NC_143160.1:9652049-9826908 GCF_041381405.1 Jatropha curcas
TAAATTTCGATAGCGTTTCCTTTGGATTCAATTTCACCTTTGAATAATAAAAATTTCAAGACTCATATGTCAACAATCCAATGAACTCTAAACTCTGGTTCATAATCCAATCAAAATTTCTTCCAAATTTCCACATCTAAATATAAAATATAATGCATCAATATCAAATATCTAAAAATCAACATTATTTAGTCAAATATATAAATACATTCCATAAGCTCTCAACATGCATGTTAGCTAATTAATTATGACCGCACAAGCTTAGGCTCACACATGATCCATTAAATTTTTTTTATCAGCAATATAAATTTATTTTATCATATTTTTATTGGAGCAAAGAAACTTGTCCAAGCAATCTAACCCAAGCCAACAGACTTTTCAGAACACCAAATTCTATCCTAGGAAAAAAGAAAAACTCAACAAGAAAAAAAGATTGCATAAAGTAGTTTGGTTGATTGGTGATATTTATTATGATAGGGCATACATGGAAACAATCAAATGTACATGTATAACCTATATCCCTATACTTGGTAATTGCATAATCAAGATCCAATATGCTATGCAATTACCAAGTATAGCTTTCATCACATTTTTATAACATGTAAAACTTCAAAATTTTAATTTTTAAAATTTTTTATCATCTTTTTAACTTCTAAAAGTGAAAGATTCTTATATATAACTTAACTATAATATTATCTCATTTACGAGTATTATAATTTTATTATAAAATATTTAATAAAATAATATTTATTAATTTGCAATAAAGATTTTATATTATAATTCATGCGATACATGAAGAGATGATAATTAATTAAATCTTGAAACTTTTTGTAAATCTTATATTATAATCCATGCACACTAAAACATAGTCTAATGGTAAGTATATGTACGACTTGATAATTGAATTTTTTTTTAAAAATGACCTGATAATAAATTTAGGTTTGAATCATCCTTTCCCTCTACTTAAAAAAGGAATCTTGAAATTTTATAAATTTAAAATTTTAATAGTTAAAAAATAAAGTAAATCCAAGTGAATTGCACTACTATAAAGCCATAAAAGTATATTAATAAATAAAAGAACCAAACCGATCCTTTGGTTAAAAAAATTCAGTACATATGCACAAAATGTCTTTTTTCCTATTGTTTATGGGGAAAAATTTACATTCTTATTCGCTGAAAACTCTATTCTTTCAGATAAGCAAGTAAATTATTAGAAATAAAATTTACTCTATATACATATAAAACAAGTTTTTGTAGAATTAAAGAAACTACAAACGCATGCATAAGTTCTAAACAGAACTTTGTATCACTGAATCTGCATGAAAGTAATTATTTTACAATAACAGTCGATATTCATTTCAAAGTGAAGTGGGCTTATGTATGATAACTTATTATATAATTGAATTATTAAACATTGTTATGATCAAGTCTTTTAAATATTTTATTTGAGATATTGGAGAAAATTATAATAAATATAATTTTTAATAGAAATAATTCAAATTAACTTTGTTGGTTAAATTGTACTATTTCTTTAAAATGGTGGTGGTTTTGAAATGATGAGATGAGTGATTAATCGTTATAGTTGTTGATGCTATTGAGGTGGTAATATTAGCTATGTTTGTGCTTGCCATATGGACAAACAAAAATAAAGAAAGGGTGCCTAGTGTTTTCTCCGAATCTGATAAATCATGCTGGAGATGATATAAAGTTTATTAGATTTACATTAATAGAGAAAATACAATTTATTAATAGATTTTCCGTTGATAAACCTCGAACATCCATGACTAAGTTAACAACATATTGGTTTGTCGCTAAATTTGGCAGAATGCTGTATTTGATACTAAATTAGTATTGAATGTTCTCATTGCTAATTGATATAATATTTATTACTAAATATTCTATCTATTTGGTATCAATTTTGTTGACAATTCGTTGCTAATCCGTTACTAAATTTATTGCTTATTCCGTGGCTCAATCGGTTGCTATATTATTTCATTGCTAAAATTTAATAACATATTATGAAATACTATGGCAATCCATTACCATGTAAATCCGTTATTGACATGTATCAAGATGTAACTTGCAAATAAGTATACAATTGTCAAATTGTTAATAAAGCCATTTGTATTAAAGTATCTAATGTCTAACAAATAGAAAATTATGTATTATTAAGAAAATAAAATATGCCTAATTGACAAATCTTTTAATTAGTAAATTTAAGCCAAATAAAATTAAATTCCATCTTGATGAGTAGCGCTATTTTTGCCTTGATGAATATGTGAAGAAGACTATGGTCTAAAATGCTGTGAATTTATAAGTAACTTCCTTCTAGTTCTTTGACACCATTTAATAACACATCTCCTACAAAACACAAATCTAGCATATTCATATACTATTTTAGACACATTTTTCCTCAATGGATCAATTCAGTTTTAGATCCTTTTTGTCCCTTTATTCAATTGAAAAATCATTTGATTCTTGTGCAATTTCTCACTGCTTGGTTCAGTTTTTTGATATTTTATTTGATTATGTCTCATTTTGAGGATAAACATTTGTTGCTTTCCTTGGTTCAATTTCAGGTTTTCATTTTGTTTGGTTTAAACCATCTTTAATTCTGTTCATTTGGTTTGTTCAACTTCTCAATTTTTAGTGTTTCTTCTATTCATTTTCGTAGCTCAACGTGTGAACAATATTGGTAGATGGCATTGTAAATAGTGTTTGGCAACTTGGATACAGTTAGACATTGTAAATACGTTTCTATCAATGAAATAAACTAACAATCCTACAATTATCACAAAATTCAAATTAACTTAGGTGGTGAAATGAAAGAGAGGAATCTGAGAGAAATAATAACAAACTATCCTTTATCTTAAAAACCAAGGAATGAGAAGGAAAGTGGAAAGAAAAAATAAAAATTAATTAGGATCACAAATATGAAATGGATGACATCAAAAAACATTTTCCAAATGAAAATAACTCATCAAATGGAAGAGAGTCTGGCTTAGCCTCTAAATGTTTTCATCAGAAAGCATCAAGTTTCCATGATCAAATGGGCATCATGTTTGTAGATCCACAAGCTCCAAACAGGATGTGCAATGATAACACAACTCATATGCATTATTTTGGCAAAGGTTAAGAAGCAAATTAAAGCATGAATAAAAGAAACAGATTAAACATCAACATATATAAAAATGCAAAAAATATATAATATAGATCTCATTGCACAAATCCATAATGAAACGTGAAGAAATAAATAAAAACAAAGAAAACTTAGATAATGAACGTCGAGAGATAGTATAGAAAGTAGATTTTGAATTTATTCGTACAATCATAAGCATTTGTAGCTCTTTTGTAGATTACCGTTGAGTGATTATGGATACAAACAAGAAATATTTCTAATTTTCAGTTTGTTAGCACACTTCGATGAAACTATGCTAAAAATTGTTCATCATGAGCTTTGCACAATTGTATTTCTGTGGATCGAGCGCCACACGTTTTATGCTTTCCCCTCATTTATTCTGAAAATTCAAAAGCTTAATATGTAAAAATGACGTTCAAGAAACTAAAGAAAATTAGCTTTCCCCATCCTTCAGTCTTGGAAATTTTTTCCCTTATGTATATTATTGGATGCGGACTCAATTTGACCCTTAATTACCCAAAGATGAATTCATTTAGATATCATATATATTGTCAATAACATTTCCAAGGGATAATATGACAAATCTGAAGTTTGGATAGCTAGGAAGTCCTTTGCTGTATTCATACCTGTTGAATATATTATCATCCTCAAGAACAAAAAATCACATGCTTAATTTATTAGGATTAGAAAAGATTAACTCAACTTTTGGAAATAGAATGTTAAAAGAACCCATCTTTCCAAGAATGAATCCGCGAATAAATTATTCAAAATATTTACTCTGTTCTTTTTTTTTGAGAAGAAACTGAAAACTATTATTGACTATGAAACAAGTCCTCGAAAACAAAACAATGAACTGAGGAAGTTTTTCATGAACAAGCTCCTCTGTCCTTTATTATGTAACAAATAATGGAAGTTTTTCATAAAAGGACGAATGTATTAGTTGATACCTATTTTTTCTTAACAAGAAAGACCTAATTGCACCTGTTTTTATTTGGACTCATTTAAACTTCAATTTATAATATTGAAGTTTAACTACTCCTTCAACTCTTTTCTAGATTTCTCAACCGCAACAGCCTCATCCTTAGATTTCTTAGCATCAACATTATCAGTCTCAGCATCATCCCCCTTAGCATTTTCCCCAGCATCAAGCTCAGCATCAAGCTTAGCTTCAACCGCAGCATCATCCCCCTTAGCATCATCCTTAGCCTCACCCTTAGCTTCACCCTTAGCCTCACCCTTAGCATCATCCTCAGCATCACCCTTAGCCTCACCCTTAGCCTCACCCTTAGCATCACCCTTACCATCACCCTTAGCCTTATCCTTAGCCTCACCCTTAGCATCATTAGATTTCTCATCAGCATCATCCCCCTTAGCATTTTCCTCAGCATCAAGCTCAGCATCAAGCTTAGCTTCAACCGCAGCATCATCACCCTTAGCATCATCCTCAGCATCACCCTTAGCCTCACCCTTAGCCTCATCCTTAGCATCACCCTTACCATCACCCTTAGCCTTATCCTTAGCCTCACCCTTAGCATCACCCTTAGCCTTACCCTTAGCCTCACCCTTAGCATCATTAGATTTCTCATCAGCATCATCCCCCTTAGCATTTTCCTCAGCATCAAGCTCAGCATCAAGCTTAGCTTCAACCGCAGCATCATCACCCTTAGCATCATCCTTAGGCACATCCTTAGCATCACCCTTAGCATCACCCTTAGCCTCACCCTTAGCCTCACCCTTAGCATCACCCTTAGCATCACCCTTAGCCTCAACCTTAGCATCATTAGATTTCTCAGCAGCATCATCCCCCTTAGCATTTTCCTCAGCATCAAGCTCAGCATCAAGCTTAGCTTCAACCGCAGCATCATCACCCTTAGCATCATCCTTAGCCTCACCCTTAGCATCACCCTTAGCGTCTTTATGAGCATAACCAGAAACAAACAACAGGGACAGAAGTAATAAAATTTTGAAAATTATCGCCATTGTGATACAAAGAGATTTTCCTTTTTTTTTATTTTTTTATTTTTTTTATTTTTATTATTATTTTTTAAATAGATCTTTTTATTTTTCTTTTTCTCCCTGATTATTGCTTTTCCCCTTTGTGCTAACGCCTTTATAGATACAAGAAGTTGTTAGTAGGATGCGATAAAACAGATAAGTCATTCCTTGTTTAGCGAACAGCCATTGATACCTGGAGTTAATTTGAAAATTAAACACCTGCAATATTGAAAAAGTATTACTGCTAGACTTGGTTATCCTACGATCTCTCAAACTTTATTTTTTTTCTTTTGACTTAAAAATTATATGTGGTGTTTAATTAACATAACAATATTGATTAATTTCTTGCTTAAGCAGACAAGTGCAGAGCTATTTTAATTTAAACTGCTTTTTTTTTTTTTGCCTATTAATTAAACTGAATTATTGTTAATTAGATCAAACTCATTATATATACTATTAATTATAATGATTATTGAAGTCTAACTATTAATGCATAACTGTAAATAGCATTTTATAGCTGCATCACTGCCTAATAAAGTAACCTACTTCATTTACAACTATAATGAAAGCAAAAATCCAACCCCAAAAGAAGAAACTAGTGAAAACATGACACCAGCAATTCTTCTGATTATGTCTAGTATTTTTTTGATCAGCAACAAAATTTTTAATAGAATTAAAGAATCAGTAAAAACATTGAAATTTTCAGAAATTTACTTCCAAGCCTCCAATACGTCCATAACTAGCTTGAAAAATGTTAAATGAAAACCTGGCCAAACAATACAATCACAGCTCCTTTGCTTTGACATCGACAAGCCTACCATCTCTGAGTCTGACTTTTGAACAATAGTTTGTATCCAAGCTATCAAAATTCACCAAGTTTGGTGTCATGTGGTTAGTGCAGCAACTATCAAGAAATCACGCTTCTTTAGCTTCAATTGAGACACCACATTGTTTAATTTCAATAGCAGCAAATAGTTGTGCTTCATGGTTTTCGGAATTTTAGGTGACTTGTGCAAGATGAGCTTGTGTTTGTTGATTCTGATTTGTAGAACAAACTTTCTCAATGTGAGCTTACAAACTTACATTGAGCTCCAGGTTCTGAACCAGCAGTAGTTCTCGGTATGGTTTATTTTTTTTCAATGTGGACAAGGTGGAAATCCCTTTCTCCATTTCTTTCTGAAATTGTTCTTAATTTTTGGTTTTCTGTCAGTTTGCTGGCCTCTTGGACCTCCTTCTTGCATTTTTGTTTTATGAGTTGCTGCAAGAGCCTTTTCTCCATTGGTTTCTTCTTTCTTGTAAGCTTTTCTTTGTGCTATAACTTGTAAAGCATTTGAAAGCTCATTCAACAATATTTGTGACAGGTCCCAAGTATCTTCAAGAGAAGAAATCTTGGCTTCAAATTTTTCATCAGGAGTCACCATAACTTTCTCCACAATTCTCTTCTCTTCAAACTCTTCTCCCAACAATCGAATTTGGTTTACAATGTTCATAACTCTATCAACATAATATTTCACCTTTTCATTGTCCTTCATCTTCAACATTTCAAATTCTTCTCTTAGATTAAATACCTGCATTTGTCTAGTTTTGTCAGATTCATGATACTCAATTTTTAACTTCTTCTAAGCTTCATATGCTGTCTCACATGCCATAATCTTGGTGAAGACAGGATCTGCAATAGCTGCATGGATATAGGACAGGGCTTTTGGAGCTTTAGCAATCTCTTCTTCATATTGTCTAATCTGCTGAAGGGTTGGATTTTGTCTAAGAAGTGGAGGTACTCTGTTTAACTCTACATACTGCCATAATCCAAGCCCCTTGAAATAAGCTCTCATCTTCACAGCTCAAACATGATAGTTTTCCCATTAAAATGAGGTGATGAAAGAGATATGCTACTGGAAGCCATTTGAGGGAAAGAAACATAGTTTTCCCATTAATTCTCTGGTTTTTTTTTGGTGGCTTTCTCTATAATTTTCACTCAAATTCACACACAAACCCTTGAGATCAAGGTTGCTCTGGTACCATTTGTTGGTTTAGAAGAATAGAGAATTAAGAAAGAGAAGGAAAATTCTGCAGAGAATTATAAGTGCGGAAAGAAAAGATCTAATCTCCATTATAGCATAGTGAAAATATTTATACAAGAGCTATTCTAAAGTTTTTTCACCAAACCTCCACAAATCAATGAAGTTTGTCTTCCAAACTGAAGCTTAAAGCAAGGTTCATCACAGATTTTTCAACTTCTGCTACTTGACTTCATAAGAGATGGAGATTGTAAGATAACAAAGTACAACAAAATCTAAATGACTTCAGCAAAATAATCTCCAATCAGCTACAGTATCTTCATCAGTAAAATACGTCCAAAATCTGTCCAACACTTACATCAATTTTACTTTAATGGAGCCGTAGCTGTGACCTTTTAACAAATAGAGACAAGAAAGGGGTTTATACAGTTAAAGAGTGCATATCGATTTTTGAATGAGCCGATAAACCCTCCCCTGTTAATTCCATGAGTGCATTCCGGTTCTCCCTGTGGAAATTACATATTCCTCTAAAGATAAAAAGCTTTATCTGGAGTTTAGGTTCTGATTGTGTTCCTGTCAAGTCTCTGCTTCTCAAAGGAAGAGTTGAGGTGGATAGCAGCCGCCCTGTGTGCAGTCATTAGCAGAGGACTTGTCGCACTTGTTCTTTGTTTGTTCTTTTGTTCGTGATTGTTGGGCACAAGCTGTGCCAAGTGCTTTGGATGTTTTTGATTTGAATCCTCACCCTGATATCAAGGAGTGGCTGGTTAATATGTGTGCAGTGTTGGAGGTTGAGGATTTCAAAGTTGTTTGTATGGTACTTTGGGCTATTTGGCAGAACCGCAACAACCTGCTGTGGAGGAATCAGAGGCAATCTGTGCATCAAAGTGTGTCTGCAGCTATTGCTTTTCTGCAGTCATGGCAAAATGCACGAGTGTTGGCAACTTGTCCATCGACTATGAATTTACCTGCTGTGACAGTTTGGTCAAAGCCCCCTGCAGGATCCCTAAAGTGCAAGACTGACGCAGCTATTCCTAGGCAAGATGGGAAAATTGGCGCTGGATGGGTTCTCAGAGATGAGCTTGGTGCAGTTGTGAATGCATGTCAGAAGGTCTTGCTAGGCTCGCAGGAACCATTTATGGCCGAGGCTCTTAGTTTTCGTGAAGCTCTAAGCTGGGTGATGAATAAAGGGTATCAACGGGTTCTTTTCGAATCTGACTCTCTGCTTTTTTTCAACGTCGGAACGTGGAGTTTCTCCACCGGGTATTATTGTTCTTTGATTGCAAAGCTATGTTGGCCTTTTTAAATTATAGCTCTGTTAGTTTTGTAAGGAGGTATGCGAACAGATTTGCCCACTTATTCGCAACTCCTGCATGTTCTATGCCAGATTTCAAGGAGTGGGGTCTTGTCCCTCCTCCTGTGTTTATTTATGATGTTATTTCTTGTGATATTGGTTAATGCTAATTCTTTCTGTTTTACCTTAAAAGAAATATAATAACAAGATTCCAATCTTAACAAAATTACTAGACTAATTGGATTTTTCTTAAACTTTTGGTAATGGAACATCTTTCAAAACTTAGTAATTAAAATCATGCAAAATCATTAAATACTTTAACTTGCACAATCATTTTATTAAACACTAGAACAAGTAAAATTAATTGATTAAATACATATTAAATAGTTGAAAGTATAAAAATTATTATTTTAAATGTTATATTAACAACACATCATATCAATATTTTGCATATAAAAACGTAGATTCTAAAAATTATTATTAATATTGTGAAAACGTGCTTCATATTATCAAAATTTATAACTATAAAAAGTAAAATAGGTCATCGCTAAAATTCGTAATATCATTAGATTAAAGTTATCAAATTAAGCAGCATATTTATTCATTCCATCAAAGAAATCATAAGTGCATGCATGCACAGGCCTTTTAACAACTTCTTCATCACTAAATATGCATGAAAGTAATTATTTACAACAAAATAATAATATTCATTTAAATGTGAAGTGGCCATGCACATGATAACCTACTATATAAATGAACTATTATAGTTAAGTTTTCTAAAGTATTATTTGAGATATTGGAGAAAATTATAATCAACATATTTAGAAATATAGTCACTAACTTCAAATTAGCTTGGTGATTTAGAATGTCCTATACATAGTACTATAATTTGTTTATTAAATTAAAAATATTAGGACACTTGTGCATGTATAGATTCCTCAACATCCATTCACAAAGGCGGTCAGTAATTTACTGTTAAACTTTTGCCTATAAACAATTGAAATAATTCTCCCACTAATTGTTTCTAGCCTTAACAACTCACCCATACATTATAAACTGTATGATATTGATGACTTGAGGCAGAGCATTCAGTGGATTAGAGTGGCCCTATTTCCCCTTTACAACTTCAAGAAAACTTCCAATACATACCTAGATTGTTTTCACAAACAAACTTATAAGATGTAATAATAAGATTATTGGTGGAATGGTGGAAAGTGTTAGAAATAATCATTATTTGCTATTCAATAAACAATTCACAAGAGGAGAAATCATAAACAAGAACCTATTCTGAGAAAGTAGAAACAGTTCGGAAGAGAAAAACATAAACAAGAAAGCAGCACTCTAGGAGTTTTGCCATGTATAGTTCGAAATGATCTTAGACTCGAATAGGAAATTATGAGAATCCTTTTGTTCCATATCTAGTCCCTATGAGTAATTGTCTATTAATTAAATTTGATTAATTTTTCAAGAAAAAAAAAAGTATACCTCACCCTAGGGTAATTACATATGCTAATATTATAAATTAATTATTAGTAATAACTATTTTACAAATTAGATATTCATCTTTACGAAAATTACTAGTATTATAAAATATATTGTTACCAATCTGACTCTCATAAAATTACTTCTAAAATCGTCAACCATGAGTTTTTTTTTATTAGCTTTTTCGCTAATGTGAGAAATGAGAGAAAGGCTATCCATGGGGCAATGTATAACAACTATATATATTATATATTTATTTATTAATTACAGTGGCAAGGAAGAAGAATATAGAATATCGTCATAAAAACTCATTTTAGTATAATTTAGTAAATTAATTGTAGCATTGGCTCCATGCAGCACCATCAAATTAATTAACTTAAAAATATAAAATCAAGCACAATCTCATATACTATAACCACAAATAAGATAAATTATCTAAATAATAAAAAATCAATTAATCAATTAATTGCAGTGTTTGGCTTCATGCAGCACCATCAAATTAATTAAATTTAAGTAATGAAATAAATCACAATCTGAAATATTATAACCACAAATAAAATAAATTATCTAAATAATAAAAAAATCAATTAATTAATATTAAATCCCACATCCAATAATACCATCCTACCCATCTCCACCAAGTGAGAAAAAACAATAGCAGTTGAGAAAGGCAAACTGAAAGCAATGAAAGCCATAACTCCCAAAGCTACACAAGGCCTTGTGTTCATCAACTGTGATTGAACAAACTGCATTGTTTCACATATTAAAGAATTATAACTCGTAAAATATTGCTTTTCCCATTCTATCCAATGTGGAGGCGGCTCATAGTTTCTCTCGACCATTTTCATCTCATGAATTCTTTTCCTGAGAACTATCAAATTCGTGTCGACTAACCAGCTGTTGGAGTTATCATTTTCACGTGATTCTGATCTCTGTACCACGAAAATTCTTCTAGTTGCCTTTGTAGAGGCATGAGTATGATGAAAAAGAAGAGAAGGAAATGTATTATATGATGAAAACGACGATTTCATGATGATGTTTTTCTAATATGGAGTTGTTTTTGGTAATGTATCATATTTATAGGGTTAAGAAACGGTGGATTAACTCTATAAAAAAAGAATTTGTACAGGAAAAAAAATCTCATGAGAGGCAGAAGCGTGTCTTTTTAACTGGCAACAGCTGCAGTTTTGCGCGTAAATTTGGAAACGTTTCAAGAATTTTTTTAGATGTAAGAGACAATTTTAATTGGCTAAATAAAATATATATAATTAATACTTAGAGAATTGGTTCAGTTAACAAGAGAGTGCTCCAATTTTATTCAGGCTGTAAATGAAGATTTTTTTTTTTCTTTCGCAACTTATTGTAAATTAATGTTACGAGATTAATTAATAACTCATCTCTCTAACTTACTCAATGGAAGATTTGCTCAAGCAAAAACTAGGAAATTTGTTATTTGAAGAAGTCATTATTAACTCGAAGAATTCCTTTCTGTGATAATTAAATTAATGTCCAATTGTATAATTTAACCCTTGAATTAAAAAAAAAAATTGTGACATATTGAACTTTAAAACTGACTTTTTTTCAGTTTTAACTTCAGTTTTGTAATAATCTCATATCTCCTTACATTAAAATAAAACTTTTTGACTTTATATATAAAATATTGATTTGATATATAGTTAATATAATTTTTAAAATATTATTTTTTATATTGTTTAACTATCTAATAAGTGTTTTAATCTATCTAATTTTTTAAGTTAAGGGGTTTAATGGATAAAAAAAGTTTTTAACAGATCAAATTTTGTAAATTAAAATGTTTAATGAATCAAAATAAAAGATAAAAATGACATAAATAAGGCTGAATTTATTTGATTGCAGATGAATAATTTAATATCAATATCATATAAAATAGGAAGGTTTTTCTGGAAGCAGCAGTAATGGAATGGGATTGACTATTATGATTAATTAATTTTTTTATTATATTAATATTACACCGATTTCTCATTTTTGTCCAGGGAACAGGACTTTGAAAACATGAATTAATTAATGGTGGGTCAGCTAAATGCTTATCATGTGCCTCTTCATAATCTGGGGCAACCATAAGTTTGGAGAATCATACACAAAGCATATATGTATGTATAAGTTTGTATCATATACTTATTATTATTATTATTATTATTATTATTATTATTATATAAATGAATGATAAGTTTCTAAAATAATTATTTGAGATATTGCAGAAAAGTACTATGAAAATATAATAGCTATAACTTATAAAAATAATAATAATAATATTAGTAAGGTAAGAGCAGAGGTTAACACCCAATGACTTCCCAAAGTTATCATCCTATACTTTAACCATTATTGAGTTTTTTTTTTGGTCTGTTTCTTCACATCAGTTCAGATCCATGATATCAAAATCCCAATAAATAATGTTGTGTAGCGACAGTTCCTTGTACGTATTTCTTGATCAGCCTATTTTTAATTAATACCAAGTGTAGAATTGAGTATATTGAAAAATCCTCATGGATTGATTCTGTTGTTGATATGTATTATACTATTTCTTAATAAATTGAATTACTTGTTGATTAAAAAAATTATCCAAAAAATTCAATTAATTTTACTTTAGTTTGGTTAATATATATGCAATAAAGAAAAATTTTTATTTTTCATTTTTTTAGAAAATAATGATTTAATTTCCAAATAATAACTGTAATTTGGATAACCAGATTATTTTTCTATCAATTTATTTTGAAATTATAATTGGTGCTCATATAAATCAGGCAAGTTTTTTTTTTTTTTTTTCTTCTGATTTTAGCTGTATTTACATTGAATTTGACAATTTAAGGTCCTAGCTAAAATGCTCACTTGTTATTAGAATTTCTCATTGTTTTCCTTTCAAGGGGTGAAAAATACTAATTATTACAATTATAATCCCATAAAAAAAATTAGTATTTGAAAGATATGACTTTGTATATAAATTTTTTCCAATTTTTATTTTTGTCAAAATTAACCACTTCATTATCTTTCTTCTTTGATCTTATATAGCTCTTACTTACGAGTCTTGTTCAACTAGCTATTCTTGCAGTATCAGTTTTTCTTTTTGGTGCAATTTTCTTTTTATTGGTTGAAATAATATAATTATTTTTCAAGGTGACTAAGAAGAGGATACTCTTTCAAGAGCCTTATCAATTGAAATAAATAGATTAAAAAAGTGATATATTTCTTTTAGGCTATATGTATTTTTTTTTTCTTAAAAGATTATTAACTTATTTCAATCAATAGAAAAGAAGTTACTAGATAGTTGTTTGAAAGAGCGACTGCAGTCAGCATTTCTTTTTTAATTAAATAGTTGTTAATAAATCTAAATACAATTGCACATTGCATTATGTTTAGCATTCCTGGACATGCTTCAAATTCAGCCTTGGGGAACAAAACTTAAATATTAACAGTCCAAAAATACCAATAAATAAATAAAGCCAATTTGGATAGTTCATATAAATATTTCTGAATTTATAATTTAGGGAGAAAATAATTAAATTTTTTTTCATACCAAATATAAAAATTTGGATTTGTGGAATTCAATTTATTCCAAATAAGGGTAAAGGTAAATATAAGTTTAAAGGTAAGATTATTTTATCTTAGTTTATGAAAGAAATTATGAGCTAAATAAATCAAAAGTTTAATAAATTTTTTATATTTGATAAATTCAGATTTAATTCATCAGTAGGTTTATTACTATTTAAATTTATTTTGCAGGACCATATATCATACTTTATGAAAAATATTATAAATTAAATGAACTAAATTTAACACACCAAGGCATAGCGTAGTAGTTCTCCCTCTGTGTCATGACCCATTTCCGTGGACCGGACCGGCACTAGGATCTAAGTAGGCTTAAGGCCCCCGAAGCCCGTTGTAAGCCTAATTTATTTAAATCTCACATTATATTCATAATTATGGATTCAGGCCCATTTACTTATTATACATATGCATCTAAAATACAGTTCATATGTTTAATATGGACTTTTATTATTTATTTACAACCCAACTGAAATACAATTGCGGAACTCTACCTTTATATTTACATCGTTATTTCTATCATTAACCGTCTTCTACAATAAGTGTCTCAACTCCATAGGGCTTTCCTTTCTTTCTATTACCTGAAAAAAAATAGTAGGCAGGGGTGAGCGCCAAACTCAATGAGTAGGGTTAGATAACCCTCTCACCCCACACAATCACACAGATGCTAAAATATTTTTATCCGATTACCGTTTAATTATATGATCATGCAATTTGTCACACAAATGGCAATACAACAGCAATCACAAGTATTATCACCTTCATATAATCACATCACGTGGAAATTAGTCAGTGGAGTCACCGAACCCCGATGAGCCGTCCTCCCACATGGCTCATCCTCTCACGTGTGCACCAGGGAGCCAATCCCCCATTCTGGCCGACCGGTTCAATCCTCACACAACCAGTCCTCTCATTATTTTTCCAGTCTTTCTCTCTTTTTTTTATTTTATTTTTATTTTTTTATTTTTTTATCAACAGGAGGCAACCCGGTCGTCTCCATCAAATCTAGATCTTCAAGCGCTCACAACAGGAGGCCACCCTGCGGGCTGCGATCAGATCTAGATTATCAGGTGCGCCCAAAGAGACCAACCCGTGGTTTTCCATATCATACAGATCAGAACAGTAGGTGCACACGGGGGCGCTGATCTCCCATTTACCCGGCTAACAGAAATCAGAATCAGGATCCATATAACAGAATCAAAATCATAATCAGGATCCATATAACAGAAACAGTCTCACAAACCCATGGTGACCCACTTCATCCCAATTCCACACAACCAAGGCACAGTAATATCACATCACAGCTAATCAAGCAATACAAATAGGGCAGCACGATATGGCAATTCAACAAAATAATGCATGATAACATTTAGCCGTGAATGCATGAATGCCGGTGGATGATACTAGTTATCTAATACTACTCACAGTTCGTTATTGTCCTTTAAAAGGACTGCCTTTTTAGCCACATGCTTCTAGCTTTTGTCCTCGCATTTTGTACTTTATAAACCTTTAAAATAAACAAGAAAATTCTAAATAAGAATTTTAATTCAAAAACTTATATTTCACATTCGTTTATTTATTTTGGCTACTGGTCATTTAATTCACTTGTTATATATGCATATATATCTAGGTTCTCTCATTTATATAAATAATTATTCTAATTTATAAGCTTTAGATAAAATCTCTAATTATTCAGTGAGGAATATTGTATAATGATAATTATAATATTGTATAATATTTCTTAATACCTAAAATTTTAGTCGTCACTACTTATTAAGAATATAACTAATTTAATTCTTCATTAAGTGTTCTATAAAAATTTCGGCAGCATTTCCTCTATAAACTGGACTATCCAAATTTTTACATAAACCATATGTCAAAACAGCCCATCCATCGGGCAATTCACATTAACTCATCTCGTCCGCCATAACCATCATTCATTCTTTCATTCAATTCACAGTCTATTCATCGGGCATATTCTTAATCAAATTAAATTCTCATTATAATTAATTATGCTATAACTATTTACTTACTAATAAAATTTCCAAATTTTACTTACATTATTATTAGATAGAAATTTATATTTCAACACCGATTTTATAGTTATAATTAATATTCATGGAATATATTTAACAATATCAAATTTAATTTATTTAACTACTTAATTAAATTCATTAATTAATTATCTTGGGATTTATTCAAAAATTGCAAATTAAGCTTTAGAGTGTACCGATCGAAAATCGGATTTGATTTCCGTGATCCGCGCAAAGAGGAGAACATTCTGCCTTTGAAGTCCTCGCCGGACCGCCGCCGTGCACGGTGGCCGAAAAAGTCAAATCTTCACCAAAATTAACAAACAATATATCATTTTATTCGTTTCGATGAGAGGATCACTAATATGTATTCAAATCAAGGTGGGTATGACCTATTTGGCCGGAAATTGACCGGAAAGGTTTGGTGAAACTCATTTTGGGTTTTCCGATTCCGGTTATTACAGTCGATGAGGAGGCCATCAAATGAAAGAGGAAGAAGAGAGGAGTCATTTGGTACTTACCTTGCGCTCTAGGCTTGCCTGAAACGCCGTGAATCGCCGGAAAAAGTGTAACCACGGTGGCCGAAACTTCAAGCTCTTCCCCTTCAAAATAGACGCAATTTCAGTTCAAATCTAAGCTATAATCTTCTTCCTTGCGTTGAGTAGATGTTTTTAGAGTGTTCATTTGCCGAATTTGGTGGCCGGAGGACGGAGATCGAAGGAGAGGGAGGAGGAGGAGGTGACGCAACTGGAGAAGGAGAAGGAATAAACGAAGAGAAAGATAAAGAAAAAGAAAAGAAAAGAAATGGGCCGGTCCGGTTCGATTCAAACCGGTTCGGTCCAATTCAGTGATTTTGTCTCATTTCGTTTGGTTTTTGAGTTTTCCAATCGATTTTCGGTTCGGTTTATCACAGTATTCGAACTAAAATATTAATATAATTTTCAAGCTGTCGGTTCATTAAATTTAATTGGAAAATTTTTGAAAATAAAAATTCAGGGTATTACACTCTGACAACAAAATGAACTAAATCTAAATTTTATATTTTTCAGATCATGACCCCATTTTTATTTATTGTAATATTATAGATAATCCTTTTTATTAGTAATAGAATATTATTATTTATTATAATTTTTATCACTTAGCTTAAGGTGGATTCAATTTCTAAAGTCATTTTACAAGGCTTTTTTTACCATTGTAGTTCGTCAAATCTACCTTTTTTTATTATTGATTAGAATATCTAAATGTCAAATTAATTTCTCAACTAGTAATATCTAAATGTTAAATTTCAGTTAGAGTTAATTATACTCTCCAAAGTAGCAAAAAACTATTTCTACCCTGAAATGCCAATCCTTACATGCTTAATTTAGTTCAAGACACAAAAATTACAAGAATGTTTAAAAAATTCTAATCTTTCCAAGAACAAACAGGGGAATAAATTATTCAAAAATAAAATTACTCCATTTCTATTATAAACAATATTATCTTCAAAGCATAGAATTAACACGCATGCATAAGTTTTAAATAAATATTTTCATCATTGGATATACGTGAAAGTAATTATTGTACAATACCATGTAATATTCATTTAAACAAGAGCTTGTAATATTTATGATAACTTATTATATAAATTAATGGGTAAACTTTATAATAATTTATTTGAGATATTGGAGAAAATTATAATTAATATAATAGTTATAAGAAATATTATTATATACAATAGATATTGGAAGTATTTTAATAATAGATAAATTGATGTCGTGTTTATCTTCCGTGAAGTCTTCCATTTTGAGATGGATAGGAATGTATTTGCATATCAATTAGCTAAAATGGGAGTTTCTGTTAATGAGTAGTTTTTGGCATGGTTTTAGAGATTGTGATCGGGTTGATCTTGTTCTGTTTTATCTTAATCTGTTTTAGATCTTTTTAGTAAACAAGAGATTGCAAATACTTTTATAATATATTTGTTTTAATAAATTACTTGTATTATTATTCTATTAGCTAATGACAGTTTAATCAACCAAACCAATTTTAACATTAATCTTTATTCTTATTTTTTTTAACAGTAAATAATTTTTTTTATTAATTTTTTAATATATTTAGGGAAAACCTAATATTAGAGGCAACTAAATCAAAACCATTAGACTTATCCAAAAATTAACTTAACCCAGATGAAAGATTCAAGAGCTTAAAAAATGCGGAGAAATAATAATTTTCCACGGTATGAGAACCAAATGGTTTCTTCTAATTAGTTGTAGCGGATATTCTTTTTTTATGTAATTTCAATTAACTCATTTATTGTTTTTAAGGAATAAATTCTTAATTTCAATAAAATCATTTTTTTAAGCAATAAATTTCGTTTTTTTTGTTGTTTTTATTATGAGTAATGTTTTATGGATTGGCCTTTTATCAAATTACTGAAGTCAGCTTAATTCTTTAATATTAAAATTAAAAAAATCAAGTCACCACAATATAGTTGAACTTATTTTTTACTGTTTAACATTGCACATTTATCAATATATGTTTTCCAAATTTAAATTAATAAAGATAAATTTATAATGGAAATATTTTATATTTTGATTTATTTAACTATCCCTCGCTTTCTCGAAGTGCCACCAATAAAAATACAATATAGACTCATCAAATTCCTCATTTTCATAAATTTTTTATTTATCAATTTCAACAATTTAGATCAATCACGAAATGTTTATTAGATTTACATGTGTGCTAGATATGTTATTTTGTATGCAATCAATTATATAATTAGATATATAAATCTATTCTTCTAATAATCGAATATTTACCTTTATTATAAAAAAAAATTGAACAACCTATAATATGCATATTAAAACTCATTTTAGTAAAATTTACTTAAACCAATTCTATTATTAGCTGTTAATTAAGTTGATAAATAATAATCTCAATCTTATAATAATATATCCACAAACGAAATAAATAATCCAAATAATAAAAGGAAAAATATTTTTGGCTTAATTAATTACTTCATCCCTAAATTTATAAAAACTAATTTAGTGCAAATACTAAAATGCCCTTATATATATAGACACTTACATGAAATGCTCTTTCCCCATGGTTATATGATTAATTCAATTTTTTTTTTTAAATCACATTCTTAATTTGTTGAATTAGAGAAGATTATATCAACATCGAATGTTAAAAAAAAAAATCAAATCATTATAAAAATAAATAAGCAACTAAATTATGATTATATATAATTTTCAGCTTATATTATAATTTTTGGTGAATTAAAAATATAACACTTGCGCTCTTAAACAAATTTGTTATCATTAACTATACATGAAAGTAGTTATTCTACAACTACATAAAATATTCATTTAAATGCAAGGTAGCTCTATGTATGGTAAGTTGCAATATTGTATGATGAGTTATTATTAATACTTGAGATATTTTAAAATATTTATTTGAGATATCGGAAAAAATTATAATGATTATAAAATTAGTCATTAAATTCATATTAGCTTAATATGGTTAAATAATCTTGTATTCTGATAGAATCGATGTTCTTCAAAATCAATTCAGTGCAATAGGCTAGCGAGAGCATAAAGTGGAGAAAATGTGGAAAAATGGGAAAATGTTGAGAATTGAATTTTTTTTTTTTTTCCCTTTTGATAAATCAATAAATGGCAGAGGCAAGATTTCCATATGGTTATGTTTGACAATCCCATCCATTAGATGTATTAAATATATATTTATAATTATTTTTAAATTATTAGCTAGTTTTATTAATTAATAATGTATAATTCAAGATTTTCATATGGTTGATTAATGAAGATTAATTGCTTTATATTAATCAAAATTAATTGCAAAATCCCCACAGCTTTGCATACATCAAAAATGTATAATTCAAGATTTTAATTCTTTATTTTTTCATACAAAAACAAAAATTTGAATTTATAAATAAATTCCGTAAAATTTTATGGAATTCATTTATTCCAAATAAAGGTAAAGGTAAATACAAGTTTAAAGGTAAAAGGTTATTTGATCTTAGTTTATGAAAGAAATTATGAGCTAAATAGATCAAATATTTATAAATATTTATATTTTATAAATTCAGATTGATTCATCAATAGGTTTATTAGTATTTAAATTTATTTGCATATATCATAATTTATGAAAAATATTATAGATTATATGAACTAAATCTAAATT
Source organism: Jatropha curcas (assembly GCF_041381405.1). Lineage (NCBI taxonomy): Eukaryota > Viridiplantae > Streptophyta > Magnoliopsida > Malpighiales > Euphorbiaceae > Jatropha > Jatropha curcas. The sequence continues at coordinate 9,671,775 of NC_143160.1, forward strand.
TTATGGTTTTCTATTTTTATTTATTATAATATATAGATAATCCTTTTTATTAGTAATAGAATATTATTATTTATTATAATTTTTATCACTTAGCTCAAGGTGGATTCAATTTCTCAAGTCATTTTATGACATTTTTTTTTTTATCATTGTGGTTGGTCAAATTTGCTTTACCTTTTTTTTATTAATTAGAATATCTAAATGCCAAATTAAGTTCTCAACTAGTAATACAATATTATCAAAAAAGTTTTTTTTGCTAAATTTCAGTTAGAGTTAATTAAACTCTCCAAAGCAGCGAATTACTATTTCTACCATGAAATGCCATTTCCCTATCGTTATATGCTTAATTTAGATCAAGAAAAAAAAAAATCACAAGAATGTCAAAAAAATTCTCATCTTTCCGGGAACAAATTGTGGAATAAATTATTCAAAAATAAAATTACTCCATTTCTATTATATATAATCTTCAACGCATACATAAGTTTAAAATAAATATTTTCATCATTGGATATACATGAAAGTAATACAATGCAATATTCATTTTATCATAAGTTATATTTATGATAACTTATTATATAAATGAATGGGTAAACATTACAATAATTTATTTGAGATATTGGAGAAAATTATAATCAACATGAAAGTTGTAAGAAAAATCATTACATACAATAGATATTGGAGGGATTTTGGTACAATGGTGTCGTGTTTATCTTTGTAAGGTTTACTCATGTTAAGAGAGGTAGGAATGTATTTGCAGATCCATTAGCTAAGTAGTTTTTGGCATGGTCCTAGAGTTTCTGTTCGATTGATTTTGTTTTGTTTTGGTCTAATTTGTTTTAGCTTTTCCTTATTTTTATTTTTATTTTTAATAATATTTTATTTCACATTGTGTTCTCAAATTTTTATTTCTATTTTTAATAATATTACTCTTTTTTATGACGTGTCTTGCACATTAATTATGCTCGTTATATATTTGTACTCTTTTAATTATATATATATTAAAGCATAAGTTTTTTATTTAGATTCAAATAAATACATTTAATTTATATTGAATTTTGTCGTACAAGACATTTGTAATACTACTTCTTATGTATTTAATTTTATTTTATTTATAACAAAGTGGTCTCAAAATAAAATTCAATCCAATCCCTAGGCCTAATCCTTCAGTCCCTAATTTATAAATGCAGATTCTTAAAACTTTAATAAGTGCCCAAAAAAATCAAGTCATCACTCAATCTCTAACCTCTTGCCCTCAACCCCAAATTAATATTTATATACAACTATAATGCAGATTCTTAAAACTTTAATAAGTGTCCAAAATAAATTATTTACTACTTAGTAAAAGAAAGAAATGAGCAGATGATCTGAATTGATAATATTAATTACTTTGGCTATAGTAATAGTATTACTTACCCAGTGCATAGAGAAAAGAATATATGCATAGACACACAAATTCTTGAAATCCCAAAAAGTGACAAAAAAAGAAATATATAGTTCTTGTTTTTTCTAATTTTATAAACATTATTTTCTTTCAAGTCAAATGTATTGAGAATATAATAGAAAAAATGTTAAGAAAATTAAAAATGTTTAATCATCAAGAGGCCATCTATTAATTGCATGGGAGATATAATTCTTTTACTAAATTAAAATGATAGTAGTTACAAATTAATTTAATAATAAAAAAAATAAAAATAAAAAATTATTATTAATAATAGAACTCCTTTTGGAATCCAACATATAATAAGAAAAAAATTATATTAAAAAAATGACTAATTTAAATTTCAAAAATCAATTCCGTCTTTAACTGGAAATATTGTAATTTAATGAAATTTGATGTTGATAAACAAAAAAAAAAATTGTAGCCAAGTCAATAAATGAAAATTATAAAGCAAATAATGCTGGGATCTAACTTTATTTCTCTATTTTTCTAAGTTGAAAATTTAAAATAAATAAATAAGTTAATTAATTAATAAAAATGATTACATAAAAGAAATGTTCTGTCCTCGCCAAATAAACTATCAATTTTCCCTACAATCATATAGAATTATTATCTATATGTATTTATTTAAAAAATAATTTTTAAAAATTATATTCAATCAAATAATAAAATATAAATTTTCTTTTTTTTCCTAACTACAGCTATCTCGAGCCTACTAGCCAGAACTAAATCATGCTTGCACCGGATTGGTCCAAGAAGGGAGAAAGTGCTCACAGCGAGTATTTGCTCCAGCCATGAGTATTGAACCTTCGACCTCACTTAAGAGAGAAGAGTACCGAACCATCTATCCAAACATTCATTGGTATAAAATGTAATTTTTAAATTGACTACAATTAAGGTTATTTTAGAATATTTTTAATTTCATTAAGAGCATTATCGGGAATCTCATTATTCTCCATCATTCCCACTTTTATATATAATAGATAGATAAATTTATTTTTATGATAAATATAAATTTCATATTTAGTAATTTTATTTTATTACTTTATACTATAAAAATTTTTTTATGTATTTTTACATTTCACTAATTCTACCTATATTAAGTAAGGTAATTTTTAAAGATTTATAAACTACTTTTTTATAAATTTCTCATATATTTTTTACTTTTAACAAAAATAAATTATTAAATAATCAAAGGATAATATTATATAAATTGAAGCCATAAAAGTAGAATTGTGATTGCAAATGACATCAATGTAATAAAAAAACAAAGGATTAAAGTGAGAAAACACTATTGCAGGTTTTATTTCAAGAATCATGCGAATGAAAATGGATTTATTATTTTTTTACACAATTAACCAAAAAAAAAAAAAAAAGATAGTATAAATGCAATCAAAGTGATATCAAAGTGCAAAAGTGACAAAATACTATTATGGCAAATCAAAATAGATTTTTTTTTTATCTTTTTACACTATTAAAAGAAAATAAAAGAGTATAAATATAATTAAACAAGATATCAAAGAGTAAAACCTGGAAACTACTGTAATTAAAAATGAAGGCCATAGAATTAAAAATGTCAATTAGTAACAAATTGACATCACTGTAATAATAAGATATTAAAGAACTAAAATGAAAAAGGAATATTGTAATTAAAAAAAACATAAGAGGCTTAATGGAAAAATCGCTGTTACATGAACAGTAATTTACCCAGGCCCTTTAATGTATATAATAAAATAATGTCTAATTTTTATACTTATATTAGTTAACAGGGTTATTTTATTATTAATATTTTTTTTTTCACTTAGGAGCATTTACATATGACACAATGGCAAAAAGTAATTAATTACGTCAAACCTTGTAGGCTTAAAATTTGTTTACCATAATAAAAAATTAATTAATTAATTAATTTCCTTCTTACCCATCCCCATAATATGAGAAAAACAATGGCAGTTGATTTTTTTTCTTTTAATATTATTCAAAAATAAATATTACTCCATTTCCATGTATTAACATAAATTTTTTATGAGTTAAAGAATTATGCATCCATACATAAATTTTAAATAAATATTTTCATCATTGAATATGCATGAAAGTAATTATTCTACAATATCATGCAATATTCATTTAAATGAAAGCTTGTTATTTATGATAATTTACAATATAAATGAATAGATAGAGATTATAATAATTTATTTGAGATATTGGAGAAAATTATAATCAACCTCATAGTCATGAAAATAGTCATTAAATTAAAATCAAATTAATTGGTTACATTGTCCTGTGCTAATAGAATAATACAAGTAATTTATTAAAATAAAAATACTATGACATTAATGAATATAGTAGTATAAGATTTAAGAGCTTGGAAAATGTAGAGAAATAATAATTTTTCATGGTTTAAAGATGAAGATGCGGCTTTTAATTAGATGTAGTTATCAACACTAGCTTCTCAAGTTGTGCAATTACCATAAGCTTTTCAAACAGAAATCAATTTACCAAAGTTTCTCAAATAGAAACAAGTTAATTTGTGATCATTGATAGTTTTATTTGATAGTAGGGAGATGTACGAACTAACTACAAATTAATTAGCTACTATTTATTTTAAGCAATAAATTCATTTTTGTTGACATTACACCTTTATCATAATATATATTTTTCAAATTTATTTAAATTAATAAGGATAAATTTATAATTGAAACATTTGACGTTTCAATTTATTGAAGCATCCCTCACTTTCTCCTTCCCCATATTGCCTCCAACTACACAATAGAGACTCATTAAATTACTCCCATTACATTCATCTCGATTTTATCAATTTCAACCATTACATTCATCTCTATTTTATCAATTTCACGAGTTTAGATCAAACACATATCATTGGTTGGGATAACAAAATTCTCATGAAAAAAGAATTTATTAAATTTACATGTCTGTTCTTTCAAAAAGAAAAAAAAAAAGATTTAAGGTATATGAGATGCAGAAATGAATAGATGATGAACAAAAATCTCAAGTGAATGGAGGAGTGAGGTCTATTTAATAAAGGCATAGAGACTAACGGAGGAGTGATCCTTACAAGCACGTATCATATTCGTAGCGATCATCAGCACCATTTTTTTATTCAAGAAAGGTCTCTAATTACACCCATGAGTTGATCTGCAAAATCTCTACTCCAACCTGTATTTCATGCCAACAAAAGGCTTTAATCTCCTTTTCTTTATTGAAAAGAAACTCAGAAGAAAGATATTATTAGCAAAAAGAGCATCTCTATTCATGTAATGTTATTTTTTATTTAATAACAACTCAGAACAATAATTCTAATTAGACAGCTAGCAGAAAAAGAAAATGAACAACGAAATAAATCTATAGCAAAATTAGAAGTGTTGTTATCAAACAAGAGAGATGAAAAATGTGTACAGAAGTAACTAAACATTGCAATAAATCTATCAAACTAAAGAAAAAAATTACAAATATAAATTTACAACCCATTTATCCAACTCCAGAAGTTCAACACAATGATAAGAATTGAAGTTGGTAAACTCAACATTAAAACAGCAAAAATTCCCAAGGCCAAGCTAGGTCTTGTATTGATCAAGATTGATTGCAAAATCCCTAGAGCTTCGCATACATCAGAAATGTAATTTGCATAATAATATTGCTTTTCCCATTCCATCCAATTAGAGGGAGCTTCTTCTTCATAGTTAGCTTCTACCATCTTCATCTCCTTAATTCTTTTTTTAAGAACAAGCATATTTTCGTCGATCAATTTTCCATCGTAGTCGCCTTTTTTCGATGCTGAAATTTTTAGGGAACTTTTATTGTAAGTATTAAAACCAATAGCTTTGTGCAAGTGAAGGAATTTGACAGAAACTGGGTGGGGAATTGAAGAAAGAAATGATGAGTGTAGAATAGATTTTGATTGATCCATTGTTTGCTTGATTTCAGATTTGAAAATGGGTTTGAATATTTATAAGAGAGGTTTCAGATTTTACACATTGAAATTGCCATACGTTAAACAATACATTATTAATATTGTTAACGCGTAATTTTGTTGTGGAAAATGTCACTGCCTTTGCTTTATTTTATTAGCTATATCTAGAAATAGAATGTTCTTCAAGAAAGAGCCAAACTTTGCATTTTGCATGTAAGGTGTGGCTAGTCGTTCCATTTGGATAATACTGAATACTATGCCATGTCATGCAGCCTTTTTTTTTTTTTTTTTTAAATAATAGTAATAATAATAACAATAACAATATGTCCATTAGCATTTTATAAGGACAATAACTCTTTCTTCTAAATTAGATAATACAATATTAAATATTGCTACCGTCCGTTTTTAACCGTTCTTCAAGGCTTTCCTAGGTTAAACAAGCAACTAAATTATAATAATAATTTTTTTTTGAGGATAAATAAAATATTATATTTAATTTGAGTAAAATACATTATATCTCACCAGGTTATCACAATCTCAACAATTCTTTTTCTGTTAATAAGTAATTAAAATTAAAAATAAAAAAGATGGGAAGGTGATAAGATGAGTTTTAGGGAAAAAAAAAAAAACAGAAAATAATTATTGCATTTAGTAGGTATAAAAATAAAATTGAAAACTTTAATTAATACTCATTAATCTCAAAATGACAAATAATTAATTTTTATAGAAGTAAACTCAAATTTAAATTTTTACATATATATAATCTTACTATATTAATTTTTAAAAATAATTTATCTTTTATCAAATTTGATACAATTTAAAACGCTCCACATGCCAACTCCACAATTTAATCCTAAGATCATCAGAGTCGTATCTAGCTATCTTGAGTAAATATGCTCATATTTTAATAACACAATGTTTTTTTTTTTTTTTTTTTGAAAGAAATAACACGTTAATCTAGTATAGGGAAATGATGGTTTATGAAAATATAATGGGTACCGTAGTGATGCATTCCCTTTCATAGTTTTCTTATAGGAAAATACAGAATACAAAAGTAGTAGAAAGATCACAAGAAAGCTAGTTGATGATAAGGATATAATCAAAATCTTCCAGATTTCCTTTCAATTTTTTATTTTATTTTATTTTATTTTATTGAGGTGAGCTCAATTTGTCACAAAGCCTACGTGGTAGGATATTAAAATTATTGAACTAACACCTACAAGAATTTGTCTCAGCCAAAAAGACTCACCCTAACCCGAGACGATCAGAATAAAGCTTAGTCCATAAAGCTAGATATACTTGTATATAAATAATTCTTGAATCAAGATTAGAACAAAGATTTTATACTTGTATTTAAAAAAATAATTTCAAAATAAAAAAATGATAAATAAGAGTGAACGAAGAGAGTATAATATTTTAATAAAATTTAGTATATTTATTTAGAATCATTGAAATGAATCAAATTTAAAATTTTATTTAATCTTAATAATTACAGTTTTTTAAAAGAAAATTAATAGTTAGTCGATCACATAGTGGTTTAATTGATTTCTCACTTATGTGAAGGGAGGAGGTCCCAAATTTGAGTACTCTTCAACTCATTTATTTTTATCAATTTAGCGAGTTTCTAATTAATTAAAAAAGAAGATTAATTGTTGATTGATAAGTAGTATAATATAAATATATGATAATATTCTAATAAGAAAAATCAGAAATTACGTAGAGAATATTTTAGTAGATATTAATCTTTTCAATGGTAGTTGGTCCTTTTTTTTAAATTGGATGAAAAGAAAAAACATTCTAGAGTTTTAACAAAACAAACTAAATCTGCTCATATTTTAATAATATGTAGATAATATCTTTTGAAAAACACTATAGAAGGCACAAGAATGACGCATACGGCATACCGTTGCATACTTTCTCATGAGGAAGACAGCTAGTTGATGACCATGACACGATCAGAATCTTTCAATTTCCCTTTTTATTTTATTAATTTTTATTTTATTTTTGTTTATTATATGGGGGTGAATTGAACTTGGCAACCCTGATTTTATAGCACGAGTCAAAAACGGAAAACTGAAAATGATTGAACTCAATTATTATTCATGCCATTTGAATTGGTATAAGAAGGGCAGGCTCGCTCTTCTCTCACCATTAAAAACATTATGTTGAAAGAGTCAAAGAAATCAGAAAATCAGAAAAAAAAAAAAAAAAAAAAAAAAACCCCAAAAAAATCAATCAATCACTAGAATATTGTAAACAGCAATCTCCATCTAATGACCAACTTAAATTTGGAAGCTACATCCATCACAATGTGAAATCCCACGAGAACTTCACAGTGATATTTTTATTTCACAATGTAAAATATGATTGCTAATACTACTCGACATTTAACTTAAATTTTTTGGTGTATTTTTTATACAGAGAAAGTTACTCTTAATAGTAACTTTGGGATGCAAAACAAGTTAAAAAGATTAAAAAGCCCTTAAAATATATGTGTATTTTTAAGATTGAAGCTTAATAATCAAGGAAAGTGTTAGATACAAATATTCTCAATATTTAATGCACGCGTGTTTCAAGGAACAAGTTATCAATTCACTTTTTCATTTCGTTTTATAGTAACAGTAGTCGTTTTTATAAATTTGGCCACATAAATACAAAGTTAGCCTTTATTTGTATGTTTGATGAATATATATCAACTTTTGTCATTGTAAATTTGGCCACAACCATTAACGTAAGGAACGAATATATGTTATGCTTTGAATGAGGATCCAAAGATAAAAATTGTACAATAAAGGAGTCAGCTACTCTTCCAAGAAGCGCTGAAAGAGTGCCTTCAATTGCAAACAATAGTGTTGAGATTTTAAAAAAATTGGATGCAATTACTACTCTTTTGGCCACATTGATGGAAAAGATAAATAAAACAGTGAGTAAACATAGAAAAATAGTGCACCTATGATGCACAGACACGGAAACAGGAAAACAGGGAAACGAGGAAACGAACAAGGGGAAACGGCATTTTCAAAAAATATAGGGAACGTAAACGTGGGGGGAATGTGTAAATATAAAAAATATAAGGGTTTATTTATAAAATTTAAAATATAGGAATAAATATAAAAATAATTTAGAAATAGTACATTTATAATTTTTAAAGGATAATTTATAAGTTACATGCTCAATAAAAAAAAAAAAAAAAAGATATTCAAATGTCAAAATGGAAAAAGATAATGAAATTCTATTAAATTTAAATTTAAAATTTGATTTTTTTTTAATGCAAGATACGTTTTCAGGGAGAGGAAACGGGCGTTCTCGAAAACGGACCCGACACGTTTTCGAGTCGTTTCCAAAACGCGGAAACGTCAAGCCTATTGCACGTGTCCCTGCATCACAGTAGTGAACAACTTGAAGAGCTGCAGTCTTCTGTTGTTGATTTGAGGCATTTCATTAAGGAATGAATTAGTATTTTGAGAATTTCGAAAACACCTGCTGGAGAAAAAAAATAACCAAAAAAGTAAAGATGTGCCTGAAGGTAGTGATCATCAAGTCGTAGAACTCAGATGAGACTGAACCTCCTATACAAGAACCATAGACAAAAGAAAAGTTTATTGACTCTGAAGATCCTTTTGCAAGTGATGAGATAGATGACCCAGTAGGAAAAATTATGGAGAACACATTTGCTACTATTAATGCTGATCTAAATAAGAATAGTGACAATAAATAGGTTAATGTGTACTTTTATTGATTGTAATTGTGCACTTTCTGATTATCTTTTGCTTTTTTGTAAGCCACTTAGTGGTCTTTTGTTTTTAGTACTTGTGCAATTTTTCAAAATCATCATAATAGTTTTACACTGTTGTAAGCCACTTAGTAGCCTTTTGTTTTTAGTATTTGTGCACTTTTTCAATGGTTTTTGTTTCTCTGTATTAGTTAACAGAGAAACAAAAATAGTGAACTTCTGTAAGCCACTTTGTATCCTTTTAATTATTAGTTGTGAACTTCTTTAAACCATTTTGTGACCATATTTTCAGTACTTGTGCACTTTTTTAATAGTTTTTGTTTCTCTGTATTAGTTAGTGGTTGTGAAATCCTGTAAGTCACTTCGTGGCGTTTTAATTTATTAGTTGTGCACTTTTGTAAAACATTTTGTGGCCTTGTTAGTTTTAGTTGTGCATTTTTTCAAACCCTTATAATGGTTGTACTCTTTTGTAAGTCACATTGTAACCTTATTATCATTAGTTGTGAACTTTTCAAAATGTGAAGTTGTCACACATTTTGCTAGACTGTGCACTTTTTTCTGCCGTCAAACTTACACTTAAACTCAGATTTTAGTATCTACTTTCAAATTAAAACTTGTTAAGAGTTTTCAAATTAAAACTCAGATTCTATATCTATTTGGCCGCAATATATTGCATTTGGACACTACTTTCTGAATTTCATGTAAATTTGGAGAAACCAAATTTTGTTTTTAATTTTGAATTAAAATTAAAAAAATAATATATTAATTAATCTATATGAAACGCTATTAAGGTGTTTAACGTTGTATAAAAAGTTATCATAAAGCAACTTTACCAAGCACTATAATTAATAGAAATAAAATTTTAAATTAATTAAAACGCTGAAACTTAGATCATAGTGCTAAAGTGTTAAAAGTTAGTTCATAATGCTACAAGGCAAATCAAAAGTTGCTGCGGAAGCCGAACAAAGCATAATTTTAGCAGACACCCCTCCCAAGTGTTGTTAAAAATCTTAAACTAATTTGAATTTTCACCATGCAGAATAACTGAAAATTTGCATAAGTTAAACACTATTTTAAATAAATTTTCATCGTTTAGATTATTCAATGCTAAAAATTCTAAGTCATAAATTTTCAATTTTTACCTAACAAATTAAACTAAACACCATCTAAATTGTAGAATAATCCATGATAATGAAAATTTAAATTATGATGATGAAAATCAAAATTCACCATAATTAAATATAAAATTCAAAATTCATCTAATATCCGAAAACTTATTCCACCCTAATAGAACTAGTTTATGGCTAACACCAGACATTATTTAACCAAGATTTTCTTAAACAAATAGTGAAATTTCATCAGACAAAGAAGGTGCATTTTAGCAAGCTAACCTACAATACAACCGTTCCATTAAAAGAATAGTGGAACAATGTTTTATATGAGTGCCTTGAACTGACCTAATAAAACAGATTTCATACTCCGATTCAAACTTCATGATATTCTAAATGTCAAAAAAAAACAAAACAAAACAAAAATCAATGGCTTATATGCGATAATTTGACTCTGTGCAAGCCAAGTTGTAAAGCCTCAACCAGCAGAAAGCACAGCACATGTTGAAATAGGATTTTCGCCGGTGAAAGAGAAAGATGAGTGCCTGACATTTAATTATACAGCGACATTCTACATTACAAGTGAGATTTCTGAGCTGCTTCAGTTTTTCAGATATACATAGAAATGAACTTTTATTGTTGTCTATTTCTATCAGCTCAGAAAAAGGCACGAGACCCTCCTTAATTGCAAAGACGTCTCTCCTTTACTTAGTACCTGTATGAGATATATCAATAAATAGATGCAGATCTTGTAATTATATTGTTTTATGCCTAAATATTTACAAACCTTCTAAGACAAATGGTCGGATTTGGTCAACAGCAGGTGATTCATATTGCTGGTTTGATTCATCTTGTTTCGGTGAAACAGGATCAAATTTGAGTTGTTCTTCTTGGTCAGGATCCAATGGCTCAAGCTGTAGCTGTGGTTCAATATGTTCAAGAGGCGGTGGCTCGAGCTGTTGGTATTTGGGCTTGTTTTTCTCAAGGAGAAGGTAACTAATGTAATACCAAAATAGTAAAATTCTACTCTGAGCTATAACGGTTTCATTAATGTGGCTTCCTCCAAAAGAGAGCCGCTCAAGTGCCTGCAAAATATAAAAGATAAATATAAATTTGGAAAACTACAATATAAACACAAGTAAATTGTAGAAAAGACACGCAATCATAAAAACAAGTCCTTGTCAACTACTTTGACAATGTCTTGTGTGTAGAATTTATTGCCATTAGCAAAGGTGTGCTAGAATTATACAGCTGAAAGCATGAATCTGTAAATCATATGAAATATTAAGAAGATAAATAGGATAGCTGATTACAGAAAGCTATTGCAGATTTATTTTTATATGTATTTTGACTCAAATTTTGATTACATAACCGAGTGCTCTTGGAAACCCGATTTTTGGTATCAAGTAGCAGGAGAAGGATTAAGCATTCACAATATGTGTTATGAAACAAATATTTTTAATACCCTAATACATATTTGACCACTAACTTAAAATCTCAAAGACAATTATATTACAGAATATCTTTAGTATTTGTTAGAAGTTGATGAGACTTTTAATTAGAAGGTTCATGAACCCAAATAATCAAGTTCATCCTAGATATATAGTACTAAGCATTACTTAGATACAATGTATTTTATTAATTAAGCTTTCAAGTCTTTTAGTTTTGTGTGTTGCTTTTATTGTAATTCTTATTAAGAAGCATCTATAAATAGATGTTTGTAAAGAAGAAAACATATAGCAAAAATTTCAAGAATTCCTTCTCTTGTCTTCTACTCGAATCTTCTAAGTTTACTTTTCATATTTCTTAGTTTCAATGGTATTGTTATAATGAACTAACACTTTTGTAATAACAAATTCTTGTTAAATGTTAATCTTTGATGTGAATCAAGGTTCTAACAAAAAAATGTCAATCTTTTCTTTGACAGTTCCCGGTTATTCTTCACCAAAACAGGTTGCTACAATTTAAACTACTGGAATTCACAATGTCAGTTTTACCTGTTCACCGGTTTCAATATCAAATGAATGTTGATGATCAAACTTAAGTCCTCTGAACTCATTGATGCAAAGCCCTTGAAAGGCCCTGAAAGAATGTGAAGAAAATGGAGTCACGGTCCGTAAAGAAAGTAAAATGGAACCATATTCAACTTATCATCTAGTCAAAATGGAAAAAAAAAAAATAATGGATTGAAATATATATAACACCCATTTACCATCTTATCAGAGAAACACGTGGTATCCATCGGAAGATGATTGGTGTATTATCTGCATTGACATAATACCCCCCAAATACAATGAATACTGTCATTAGAGATGGTCCCACTGCCATTGCTGCTTCAGTGGTTGAAACCATTGCTCCAACAGTTAGCCCCATTGCAGATGCAGCAAATGATTCTGCAGTTACAATTCCACAGAATTTTCCAAACCTAGAACAAGAGTTTTAATTCAGTAACTTCATGTATAATAAGAGGAATGAGCAATAACTTCCCTACCAAATTATGCCCAATGTCCAGGAGGCTTGGTTATTTGATTTACATATATCAATAATAAAGAATGACAAACCAGCCTGCTCTCACAAGAATTATTTGAATCACTTGATGCACATTAAAATAATGGATCTTATTCTCACGTTCATGTGGAATACACAATTAAAACGATAGGTGGACAATGGGTGGGTTCCATTCCAATTTTCACGTGCACCAAGAGTACATTCTAGAATTTGCCATCACATAGTCAACAATAATTAATGTTAAGAGATACAACAAGGGAAGCAACTAATCCAAGGAAATTACATAGATGAAAAAGATAAATACTAAGAGGAAATAATAAATGTCATAGTCTAATCAGCTAAATAAGTCTATTCTACAATACAAGGAAAAAAGAATAGCACAATTAACAGAGTAGAATTTTTAACCATCCTCGTGGTTCCAGCCATATTAACTCAAAGCATTTTGAGCACACAATTGAAAACAAACACTACTAAATACACCATTACTAAAAAAGTAACCAGAACCAAGTGCAGTATAACTGGAAGGTGCATTTCTCTCCAGTAAGGCACGCCCTTGAAAGTGACTATTTTGCACCTTGTGATACCGAAGTGTCACTTCTCAAACATGCCAACTTGAATTAATGAAAATGAAAACTATATTTTATATAATTAATTTATAATAATTAATTATTCAATTCATATTCATTAATTATTGATTTATATAAATTATATTTTAATATAACACAAACTTCATATCCAAATAAGTTCAGCATAGAAGAAATACATTCAGATTGTGGTCCACAAGTCAATATAGATACCTTCACCTTTTATTTATTCCATAAACAAAAAATAAAGATTCTTTATTTCCTAAATCAAGGGACTGCAAAGACATAGCAGTACTTTAACTTGTAAAATGCGTTAATAACCACTTTTGGGGGGCTAAATTTAAGGACTTGCCACCAATATTTATAGCAGATAAGCTGTAACAAGTGAAAGGAACATTGGTCCACTGAAAATTTCAATATTTGTTTTTCTCTTTTTAGGGGCTTGCTTCAATTTATATTTCCGCTCACCCTTGGGAGTTAACAAACACACATTTCCATGTTTGATGCTATTTTGTTGTATTTCATTTATTTCAACAAATTGCAGGGTGGCACACTGTAATGATCTTGAGAAGTGCTAGTCACATATACTAGTCAAGCTTAGGGATGAAATTGGAATCTCCTCCCCAATTCCTAGTGTCCTAATCAAGCCCGTAGAGATTTCAGGATCCTGAATAATATGAGATTCCGGAGCATTATGAGCTCACCATGCTCATACCCAGTGTCATGTGCCCCAGCTAAACAAGTGGTTCACAGCAGGATTTACAGTAGTTATTAACATAGGCCACAATTGCTTAAATAAAACAATTGTCTATTAAATGACCATAGTGGAGGTGTATCAACATGTTTTTCAAAAGTCAAACTGGTAAACCAACACACCTGGACAAAGTGGGATTAAGACGTGCCATGGGATACAATACAGCACCAAACATTAATGGAAAAGCAGCTCCAACAGGAATCTCAGCTATCAATTTAGAGAGAAGATATGGCCCTAATGCATAAGATCCCTTTACACGCTCTCTATCCACAATTGCACGTTCCTTGGGAAACACACTCACTGTTTTGGTGAGAGCAGCCATTGCTGTATTTATTGCTGCGACCTGAGAAAGGCCAAATGTCCAAAATTAATCAAGGAAACTGTAACATGATATTTTCGTCAAAATCGAAAACATAATATTTCCATACTAGCCTACTAATTCAAAAGGTTATAATTATCATCCATGCTGTGTTAATGTGTTGAAAGCAAAAATAGCAAATTTTCTTAAGTCAGTGAGTAACAAAGTGGCACAATCTGGCAACAAGGATGGAAATTATACTCAAGAATGGGACAAAGGTTCTCCATTTCTAATACCTCATGGATGAAAGTAATCTCCACAAACAATGGAAAGGTGATGCTTTCAAACTATAACCATGCATCCCATCTTTCAGAAAATATAAAGAACAAGCGAAGTCAAAATTATTGAATAACTGTAAAAGGCCTAAACCTGCATCATGGTTCATGTCTCCAAACCGAGTATTATCGATCTCAGTTAGTACATTCAATAATCTGTCCCATATGAGTAACATTTGGACTTCCTTTCAAATTTAAAAAAAAAAAAAAAAATTCTCTTACATTTTCTTTTGGTCCATAAATTGTTTTTCTCATATGCATGTCTGAAAATGCATCTTCAGAGTGCAGGAAGTTGAAGGGGACCATGTGTAACATACCTGGAGCAATCCCATTCTGTCTTGTATTGATGTCTGAGATAATCCCATTCTCCAGAAAACAGACCCAAATATTATAGCTGATGCAATTGACATTCTTGCCCGAACTTTGTTTGTTGGTCCATCACGAGAAGCCTAGAAACTCATTAAAATGTGCCAATCAGAAAAAGCCAAAGCTGAGGTTATAGTCAATTGAAAATTGCTACCTATGAACAAACTACAAGAGCTTCTTGACTATTCTAATTTGTCTCATTCACTTCCAATAGGAAGCAACTGCATTTATGAATTTTCTTAACAAAACTCAGTGCATCATTTCTACAGTTTGCTTTCTAGTGAATTGGTCATCTAAAATTGGGTAAATTTGACCTTGCAAATGCTGTTTGTCTGACCAGGAACAAGCATAGGAACCGACTCTATCACATCATGTTGAAAAAACAGATTCTTAAACATAAATATTAGCAAGTGACAATTGAGAAACCAACTTGCATCCATGCACGTTTAAGGAGCAGCCAGAATTGCTTCCACCAAGAACCTTCCCGCTTTACAATGGTTTTCTTGCTTAACTTCATGCCATACTTGTAGCTCTTCCTTGTATTAAGGGGAGTTGCATAAAGGACTGTTGATAATTGTTGTGAGAATGACTCAACAAGACCATCTATCCTTTTCTGGGAAGAGTACACACTTTCAGCAGAAGTGTAGTCAATGGATATGAGATCAGCCAAAAATTCAGCTGGATTGACATGATCAGGGCAACGATACCTGTAGAATCAATCAAATAGTAATCAGTGGTTTCAAACTTCAATAGTAGCAACATCAGCTAAAAACCACAGCAGAGAAGACAGAAAGTCCAGTGAATAATGAATAGTGTTTTATTTTTCCATGTAATCACTAATAGCTTATTTGAAAATAGAGTAATAAAATCATGCACCAAAAAGGAAGGCAAAAGATTCAACACATACAGCTGTGTACTGCCACTATGGTTAAATAATTACTTTCCAACTTCATGGCAAGAATAATGTTTGTTAAATTAGAAGTGTAGAATGCATGATGGAAGGATTTGTTTGCAATGCAGAGTATCCATTAAAAATGTGTATAACATAACAATTAACATAGAAATAATCATATGAGATCCAACATCAAATTTGAGATTTTGAACAATTACAAATGTCGGAAAGGTTGAGCTCAAGGTCTACATCCAACTATAACAGGCATCTGAGTCTCATTGGCTTTCTAGTCTGGAAAGTTCAGGCGAGAGCTGTCTAATGTATTTAGTCTTCCTCCAGCACTGTTTGCAAAGAGGTTGTCTAGAACCTATGACCTCCAGTCAACAAAAGAATGGTAACCGAAAAAAAGAAAAAAAAAAAAAAAAAGGAGAAGAAAGAAAAAGAAACCTCACTATCCCCAAGGATCACCCTGAAGATCAATATCTGGCCATGAACTAATCAACTAGAAGGGCATATGGGTCAACATGGGGAAAAATTGTGGCCATGACCTAATGAATTTATTGTGATTGCTCCCATTTATGCAAAATGTTTGGAGGCTACCCCAATATATTTTCCTTTCTAGCAATAGCATACTATGCAACCCCAGAAATCCCGTAATGGTAATCATAAATCAAAAGAACTAGAGAATTACAATTGACATATCCATATACCATAGAAAGTACCACAAGAATGATCAACATTAGAAAGGCAAGGTCTGGCTAACCCAAATTTGGAGAAGTATGTCAGTGGTTCATCATGTGCAGGACCAGCATAAACAAGCGCACCCTCTGTTAGCAAAACGATGTCATCAAATTTACTGTATACTGAACTTCTGGGTTGGTGAATGGAGCAAATGACAGTATGTCCATCCTGAGCCAGTTGTCGAAGAGTTTCCATTACCCTCTCTGCCTGGAAAGCATCAAGTCCTAGAATATATTGATTCAGCAGTCAACTCTACAAGTCAGCGGATCAATAATCTATAGAAATTTGGGTTATTGTGAATCCACAATAACACACTCTAG
The DNA here is from genome assembly GCF_041381405.1 of Jatropha curcas. NCBI lineage: Eukaryota > Viridiplantae > Streptophyta > Magnoliopsida > Malpighiales > Euphorbiaceae > Jatropha > Jatropha curcas. The sequence goes on from NC_143160.1 coordinate 9,688,778, forward strand.
ATTAAAGCAGAATGACGAAGTCCAAAAATAAATTGAGCATCGTTAATATACAATTTGCTAGAAATTAATGCAACGGGAATTTGCAAATGTATATAAAAATGCTTTTTCCTTTTTTGTCTCCCTTTTCAATAAAAGAGGACTTTAATAATTAAGAAAAAGGAAAATTCCAATGAGAATAAGATCTGACTAATATATGTTCTAAAAACCAAAATAAAATTGAAAATAATATATTAGGATCTAATAAAGCAAAGCTGCAATCACATTGAATACCAAGAATGCTAAAAACTGTTGTGGTTAGTTATTAAAAACAGACTTAGAAAAAGAATGCTAAAGCTAACTTATCAAGGGACGTGCAAAAATACTTGTGAAAACAGTCCAGTAAAGGACTAATAGGTGAGCAGAATCGCATGAAGCATGCTACCTGTTGTGGGTTCATCAGCAAAAATGACAGATGGGCTTGCAATAAGTTCACATGCCAGTGATAAACGTTTCTTTTCACCACCACTTATCCCACGAACTTTTGCATCACCAACATTTGAATCAGCACAACTAACCTTTGAGTAAAAAGAACAAAAGCAAACCCCGGATTGAAATCAAATTAAATGAGAGGTAATTTATTATATAAACTGATAAATACAAGAAACAAAAGATGAATTATAGTGCATCCATGGTTACACCACATTAGACCACAATGTGTTGTTATTAATTATTTTCGCAGAAGAGATATTGATGAAGAGACCAAGTTACATATATAGGATTTCTATTTCGAGGATATAAACTAAGACTGATTAGCTTCAAAAGTAAATGCTTGGACTTCAAATAAATAGGAGCTAATTTGACATCAAGAGTTTTCAGTTCAATTTACATATTCACATCGAAGTTAAGAAGTCATAGTCATATTTACCAGGCCTAGCTTGAACAGCAGATTGTTCACGTACTCATCTCTTTCTTCCACCGAAGATATATCTCGAAGTTGAAGTTCTGCAGCAAGAGACAGTGTCTCCCTCACAGTAAGCTGTGAGAAGAAAAGATCCTCCTGTCTCACAAAAGCAAACCTGCAAATGACAATAAACCTCATAAAAACCATTACAACATATAAAAAGATCATATCACTTCATATATGTCCCAAATGCCAATAAAACATACTTGTAAGCTCTGTTAGAACTAGGTCTCCCATTGACCTCCAAAAGACCAGATAAATGCAGACGAGATGATGCCATTAGTTGCCCTGCCAGGACATTGAGCAAAGTCGTTTTTCCTGATCCAGAAGGCCCCATGATTGCAAGTAATCTTCCAGGTTTTGCTTCTCCACTCACATTTTTCAACAGAAATCGCACCTGCAGATTCAATTGCCATCAGTTTTACACATATAGGCGATGCTACCCCGATATCAACCAAACCAAACATTAAGCCAAAAACAAATAAGCGAAAACAACTTATTTTTCCACATTTTCTCAGTGGCCGACCACAACTTGAAGGAAAATTATCAATTTAAAGAAAAATCAAGAAAAAAATAAATAAATGATTAATATCCAACTAACCTGTTTAGAGGATTTATCAGAAAGAGAACACGTGATGTTGGTCCAGCGGATAGTAACCGGAACAACTTTCCCCAGAACCGGAGCCTTTCCAGATTCATCGTCTCCGTTAACGTCGTTCATCTCATCGTCATCGAACTCGTCTTCCGGTGTCAAAGCAGGGCCTGGTCCGGAAAACAATCGGAGCAGAAGAGACACCGCGGCTGCCACCAGAACCTGGCCAATACCAGTCCCGCCAAACCTCACCACCTGGCCCGCCATTTTCCCGCCAAAACGCACCATTATCTTTCTATCTTCAACCTCTTGCTACTGCTGCGACCTGCAGAAGCTAAAGCTACTACCTACTGGCCCGTTTGCGATAACGGATTCACGTTCTGTACTCTGGTGAGATAAAATTTATCATTTCATGCACTTTTTTAGACGATGTCGTTTAACTCGATACTATGTTTGGATTAAAGATGAAATAAAACAAGAGGGAAGGAAATATAGAGAAATAGGAAGCAAATGAGAATTTTGAAAACAAAAAAAAAAAACTATTGTTTTCCTTTGTGTCTTCTTATATAGAAGAATAAAATTATTTTTTTCAATGAGACTAGGTATTATTTTTCTTCTTTATTTCTTTTCTCTTTGTCAAATGAGGAAACATTACATTTTCTCATTATTTTCTTTAAGCATTTTCTTTCCTCTTGTACTCTGTCTCACATCCAAACATAGCCCAAGATTTACTGTCTTAATTCCTGTTTCTTTAGAAAAATCGTTTTCTCGAGACTCGATTTTATTCCCCTATCGCCTGATAATTTGATGACACGTGTGTACTTTGAGGATAAGATATAGTTTCCCCCGCTCATCGAAGCAGAAACATTTTTTGAAAAGAAAAATCTCAAAACAGACCGAACCAACCAAATCAAACCCATTGTCAATTTATCATAGTAATTTCCGGTTCGAAGGCAAATTATTATATATGAAAACTAGCTCATTTTGCACCCTTAATTTGGCTGATTTATTCAATTTCCCCAGATTTCAATTATATAATCAATTTACTCTATTAATTTGCCTAAAAATGACAAATACCCTTAATTCTGTAAGATTAACGTGTATAAAAGAGCTTCTCTATTCTCAGCAGGTGAGACACACCTTCGAGAAATAATTTGAGCGCTCCAACACAACGTGTTAGAATATAATATATATGAAGAGATTTTCAATTCCAATTCAATTCAACTAAAAGGTACAAATTGATTTTAAATTCATAAATCTATAAGAGTGTAGAATCTTTTACCAGGGTCCTTCTAACTCCAAGACACCAATGTTGAATCTTCATATCACATTCACAATAGCAAACAACTTAACCGTGAAATTCCATAGTTCTGTAAGGTGGCTAAGGATGATAGTCGAGAACCAAAGCTTATGCTTTTCGCTTCTTGAATCGCATTTTCTCTTCAACTTGGGATCTGCAGTTGAATGATGATTTCATTTACATATTTGGCAGTTTAAGGGTTGAATTTTTTTTTACTATTCATATTAATAAAAAATAATTTATAATTTCCTTTTTCTTGTGTACTGTGAAGCACGCTGGAGATTCGGATTAAATTGTAGCCAATTTGATAATTTTGACAAACTACTGGAGCAAATTGGTGTAAAAATAAAAAATCTAGGCAAATTAAACATGTGAGTCAAATTCTTAAGTTTACAAAATTAGATGGATGATATAATTAAAATTTTTAACTTATCAATTATCATTATATAAAACTAAAATTGTGTGAATCAAATTATAAAAAATATTACTAAATTTTAAGGGTTTTTTTTAAGTAGGCCAAATTTAGAATCTGCGCAAAGTAATATTAAAATATAAAATAATCTTTTATAATATCATTCAAAAATAACAAAATTATATAATAAAATGATTGCATTACAAAATTGTATCTTATTGAGATATGCTAAAAAAAAGTTGCAGTGCTAAAATGTGTTTTCTTAAGTATCATGTGAAGCCTTTTACCAAGATATGCAATAGCAAAAGTCATATATTGTATGACCTAGGGGTGTCAAAATGGGTTGGCGTGTCAGATTCGAGAGGATTCGCCTAACACGAGATACGATAGGGTCAAGATGAACACGACCAATTTAATAATTATGTTAAATTTATCGATACAAACACGACACGAAAATTAGATAGGTAACATGAACACGACATATTTAACTCGCCTAATATCGTAAACGGATTAAGTGATATACAACCCGTGTAACTCACTTAATATCATAAACAGGTTAGGTGAGTCGTGTTGACTTGTATACGATCCACTTAACCTGCTTATAATATTTTTAAATTTTTTAACCTATTTAACTCCAATCGTATATAAAAGTAATTTTTCGTACATAAAATGCATAAATTTTTCAGAATTTATAACTAAAATAAAAAAGTAATACAACAGTAAAGTTACCTTTTTACTCTTAAATAAACGGTCACTCGTCTAACCCGCGTGTCAATACATTTATATTTGTATCATAAATAGGTGACTCGTTTATGACACGAACTCGTTTAACTTTAACCCTATCCATTTATTTCGCGTGTTAAGTGAATCGTGTTCGCATACGATGACCCATTTTGACACTCCTAGAATGACTTGCATTAAAAAATGCACACACACTATTAATGTATTTTTTAATAGTGATAATAATTTAGAAAGCCGTATTCAATGAAAGTCGTATGTACGGCTTGGAGGGAGGTCTTTCATATCTTTCAAGATCCAGAGTAGTATATCCTGAGTGTTTGAATGTCCTATTTATGTTTTATATATATATATATAAAAGAAAAATAAAGTTAATTTTTTTCTACAAATTTATTTTTATTTTTTTTATTTTCCTTCTAATTTGAAGAGAAAATTATCTGAATTCTTTTCTCTTATTTCCAAATAAAATAGTTTTTGCTTATTAATATTAGTTAATTTTCTTTTCTCCTCTTATATGACATTATCTAAAAATATAACACAAATTATCTTCTTATAATTGTTGTCATTACAACTCATCTTCTTACAATTACACTAACTCCTTTGCGCTTGGCAATATGAGAGACTTATGCTATCTTTTGAGATAGATCTCTATATAGATAGATATATACATACTTAAGCGGAACCAAAATTCACTGTACACAGGAACAATAAATTTCCATTTAAACCATTATCTTTTTATTGTATTTCCATTCTACCCTCTCTTTATAAACATAAATTACTGCTTTTTTTTTTTTTTTTTTTTTTTTTTGGAAAACCAAACTGAAACTTCATTAACAATGATAAAGAGAATACAAAGAAGATGGACTATTGTCCCACACAACAAAACTAGCATATTGGTAGGATGTTTTGGCTAAACTATGAGCACCTATATTAACTTGTCTAGAAATCCAACGAATTATAATATCTACACTGTCTTAACAACAACTTACAATCATCCACAACCTTACCTAAATCAGAAGCATCACAAACAGTGGAGGACAATGCAAGAACTAAAGATCGACAATCACTATATATATACATCTTGAACTAAGCATATTATCAACAGCCCAAAAAAGAGTGGATCATAAGGCCAAAGCCTCTGTCAAAATAGCCGCACCATAAATGTTGAAACTGCTGGAGATAGCTGCTTTGAACACACCCTCTTGGCTTTCAAATATTGCCCCAAAACCCAACATATGCTGAGGAGCAAAGAGAGCACCATCCACAAAAGCAAGCCAATCAAAATTAGACATATGATCCTGATTGACAAGGTGAGAGTTACTATTCAAAGAAACATCTCTATGCAAAATCAACCTGGGAATTACGGCAGCACATGTATAGAAGTATGAAAAGAAAGAGAGGACCTCCAATCTTGCAAAGAGAGACAAATATTGTTGCAAATCTCAACAGTAGTAAGCTGAACATTATGCCAAAGAAATTGGTTCCTGAAATACCAAAGCTTCCAAGTGATGAAAACAATTCAGCAATCCTTTCATGAGCAGAAGATAGAAAAATTCTAACAAAATATGCTTTAAAAGTACAAGAATAATGTGGTTTTGGAAATCCAAAATAATGCCATATTTCTCTTACTTTAAAACATTTCTACAAATATGATTAACAACTTCCACCTCATGACAAAAATAACAAAGTATGTCCACATTCACTCCTTTTGTAAATAAATTTGCTTTTGTAGGTAAAATATCTCTTAAAGCTCTCCATATAAACTCTTTAGCTTTTGGTGGAACCTTTACATGCCATAAATTATGCTAAAAACTTCCATCAACTATGTCACCCACTCTTCCTAATATTTTTTGGCACCAGTAGTAACATGTTTTCACAACAAAAATACCCTTGTTATGAATTTCCCATATGAGCTTATCTGGACTCGATCTGAAACTTAAAGGAATTGAAAGAATAGCCTAAGAATCCTTAACAAAGAATGTTTCTATAATTTTATTAATACCCAACATCCTAGTATTAGGAATGATAAGATCACACACCCTTAAAATTAGGATCTATAAAGCCAAAAGAATTGTCTACCATAAAAGTATCATCTTTAGGTAACCAAGCGTCCCTACAACAATATGCTTACCATCCCCACACTCCACCTAATACCTTGTTTTAAAATATTCCTTGAAGTAGGAACACTCTTCCAAGTAAAGCTTGGGTTTTGTCCCAAATTAGCTGACAAAAAATCTCCTAAAGGATAATATTTAGCTTTGTAAATCCTAGAAAGAAGAGTGTAAGGAGTAGTTAGAAGTCGCCACCTCTGCTTAGCTAACATGGATAAATTAAAACACCTAAGATCCCTAAATCCCATACCTCCATCTTGCTTACTAGAGCACCGCCTATCCTAAGACATCCAATGGATACCCTTAGCTTCATTCTTTTTTTGTTCCCCTCCAATAAGCATTCATTATTTTTTGCAATTCATCACAAAGAGTAAAAGGTAATTGGAAAACACTCATGGCATAAGCAGGAATAGCTTGACCAATGGACTTAAGAAGAATTTCCCTACCTGCACGAGATAACAATTTATTTTTTCATCCTCTTATCCGTTTACAAAGTCTATCCTTCAAATATGCAAAAATCTATTTTTTACTTCTACCTATTAAGGAAGGTAGACACAAATAAGAACCACTTCCTAAAGCATGATGAACCCTTAAAATAGAATGCACTCTATTTTTAATATGGTCAGAAACATTAAGGCTAAAACCTATACTAGATTTTTGGAAATTTATACGTTTTAATCGCGATGAGTCTTGGGTTTATGGGTTTTACAATAAGGTGTTTTACTATTTAACTAGTCTTCTTTATGACGTGCGATGCACATTGACTATGCTTGTTATACCTTCATTCTTCATATTTGTTTAATTTTTTATTTATATAATATTAAAGTATAAATTCTTATTTAGATTGAGTGGTTAAATTATATTACACTTTATATATATATAGTAAATATTTTTTTTTATTCTATGTTAATGTACTAATTCATATAGTTTTTATTATACGTTAGTTGCTTTCATTTTATTTTTTAAGGAAAAACCAAATTGATTTATAAAAATCCTCATATAGCTCCTATTATACGTTTTATAATCAATTTACATGTTTTTTTAATAATTTTCACTTTAATCTCTTGTAGTAAATAAATATACGCTAACAAGAGAATAAAAAAGCAATCTAATAAGTCAAATTAAATATTTATAAATAAAAATAAATTTTTATTTTATTTTGTAGCCAATTAAAATAATGAAAGTATTTTAAAAAATTATTAATAAAATTATATTCTTTAATAGAAATAGGATTTGGATTATATATATATCAATGTAACTAATTAAATTTCAGATGTTTAAAAATAATAACTTTTTATCTTATTTTTTGGCTAACCAAATTAGAGTGCAATTTGTAATTAAAGAAATTTAATTATACCTTTTTTAAATCAAATCTGAATCATCCAAATATATTTATTTAAAATAAATTTAAAAAGATATAAAAAATTTTAAATGCCTCATTTACATATATTATTTAAAATAATAATATTGAAGCTAAATTATAAATCATAATGATAATAAATTATTAAATTATTATTAATAATTTACGTAATAATATAATGAAAATATAATATAATTAGACACAATTAAGATAATAATAGTAAAATTTAAAATTTGAAATGCTTAATTATCTATATTTATTTATCTATTAAAAAAAGTAAAAAAAAAATCCGATCAAAGCATAGAAATATATTTTTTTTTAGGTTAAAATTTTAGGATATCTTAAATTTCACAAGAACAGTATCGTCAATCTCATTATTCTCCCCTCATTCCCACTTTTATATATACTAGTTTTTTTTATGACTTATGATGCACGTTGACTATACTCGTTTAGCTTTTCTTATTTATGTAATTAAAATATAAATTTTTAATTAGATTGCAATAAATACAGTGGTTTTATATATACGGTAAAATAATTTTTTAATTATATGTCTTGTATTGTAATATCTTATTGGAAAAAAATGATATATTTGTTTCTCTCTTTAAAATAACAATTTAAATATTTTATCTTCAACATATATGCTAGTTGATTTTATTTTTTGTTTTAGTAGTTGTTTTTATTTTTTGTTGAAATACCAAATTGATTTATAAAAATCATCATATATCTTTTATTTTACGTTTTATAATTAATTTACATGTTTTGTTAATAACTTTCATTATAATCTCTTTTAGTAAATAAATATACTTTAATAATAGAACAAAAAACCAATCTAAATCAAATTAAATATTTATAAATAATAATTATTTTTATTTTTATTTTTTTAACAAACAAAATCATAAAATCATTTAAAAATTTTATTAATAAAATTATATTCCTTAATAGAAATATTGCGATTTGAATTAAATAAGATATCAATATAATGAATCAAATTCGAGATGTTTAAAAAATATATTTTTTTATCTTATTTTTTGGCCAGCTAAATTAAAGTGCAGTTTGTAATTAAAGAAATTTAACCATACTCTTTTTAAATCAAAATCTCAATTATCTAGATATATTTATTGAGAATAAATTCAAAAAAAAAAATTAAAAATTTTAAATGGCTCACATTTACACATTTTCATTTAAGATAATCCTGTTGAAGATAAATTACAATAATAGTAAATAAAAATAAAATAATAATAATAATAATAATAATAAATTATTAAAATTATTAAATTATTATTAATAATTATATAATATATAATAAAATAAAACATAATTAGACATAACAAGATAATAATAGTAAAATTTTAAATTTCGAATGCTTAATTATCTATATGTATTTATCTATTAAAAAAATACCAATTTAAATTATAGAGATATTATATATATTTTTATATTAAAATTTTTTAATGGCTATGACTAAAGTTATTTTAAAGTATCTTAAATTTTACAAGAACAATATAAAAAATCACATTAACCTTCATTTCCACTTTTATATATAGTATAATATAGATGTAGATAGATAGATAGATAGACTAGACCAGACTAAATGACAATAAAGCAGTCCACCAAACATCTATTATTGTCAAAACGAGTCTAAACCCGCAGACAGCCTAGGATTCTCGTAATTTTTTTGAATATAAACAAAAGAATTGAGATTTGTTTTTAAAACAAGCTTTTTTTTATTCAGTCTGTTTTTTATCAAAGCCCACACAGGCCAGCCGAATGGGCATGCAGGCTCGCTTTAGAACAATATATATACATATATCATAAAAATTTAAAGTAAAACGGAGAATAACAATCCAAAATTTGCATAAATCGACTGAGAGAGCTTGCTTTCCTCTTTTTTCCATGTTAGGGCTCTTTGAATGGAAACACAAAGTCAATAGAAATTCAAAAAAGTAAAAAAAAAAAAAAAAAAAAAACCGTCAAAACGGACATGTCTGCTGGCCCGCACGGACTGAACCTAAATATTAGAGGCCATGTTTTAACAAGTTTTTTTTGCTCAATCTATTTTGGGATCAAGTCCATGCAGTTGGGCCGGACAGCCCATTTTGACAATGCTATTAACATCCAATATCTCCTTAAGTGCATTCGTTAATCTGCATTGCATTTGTTAATTATGAACATTTGAACGGTGGGAGGTCCAGGGGTGGCCACAGTTCTAGAACTGCCGGTTTCAGTTCTAAAAAATTTAAAATCGAAACTGAACCAAAAATTAACAGTTCCGGTTACAGTTTGGAACCGAATGGTTTTAATTCCAGTTTCGGTTTCAAAATGGTTCCAAAATGGACGGTTTCGACCGGTTCTCAGGCTGATTTTCTGACCGATTTCATACAATTCTGGTCGGTTTTAGATCGGTCCTGGCCAGTTTCAGACGGTTCAGGCCAGTTTCTGGCGGAACTAAATCCGTCTGTTTCGACTGGAACTAGAACCGCTGGTTCACAGTTCCAAAACTAGTGGAACCGAAATCGAACCGATTTGGACCGATTTCAATTTGGGTTCAGACCGGTTCTGGTTTCAGTTCCCACTGGTTCGAAACCGAAGGTTCAGGTTCCGAAAATCGGATTTTGGCCACCCCTAGGGAGGTCTACCTATTTTTTTTATTACATATTGTTTTTTTTCTTTCCTAAGTATTTAAAATGTACTTATTAATTAAAAAATTAAAAATCCAAATAATCTTTTTATAAGAAAAAATAAAAAATAATTAAATAGTATCAAATAAATCTAAAAATATACTTAATATAAACAAATAGTTATAAATTTAAACTATTGATTATATATTTATTGCCTTTGTCAATTTAACACCACACTACAAATAAGTATTAATTTTTTCCCACTGTCATATTTGAAAAATATCATAAAAATTATAAATGGTTAACAAGTCAGAATATGATTTTAAAGTTCCTAAATTATTGCGGCTACAAACTGAATTCTTTTAATTTATTTTTCTCATTTAAAAGTATTTTAAATTATTAAAATTTTAAAAGTTAGAAATAGATTTAATTAAAAAAATAAAATCTAATATAAATAAAATATATTTTGAAAAAAAAAAATTACATTGCGGGCTTTTAATCTTTTTTTTTTTTTTGGAAAAAATAATGCGCGTAAATTTTAGTTGTTCTTTTCCTATATAAATAAATGACAACCCAATAGTTCTTTTCGCCAACAGAACTCAGTGGCACAATGGATTCACTCCGGCCACCATCATCACCGTGGAAGCTCCCCCCAGTTATATCACCACCACAACCACCCTATCGAAACTGGGTGGAGCTTCCACGGGATATAACTGCATTGATCCTGCGCAGTTTAGGTGACGTCGAGATCTTGAACACCGCGAGACTTGTCTGCTCCACTTGGCGTAGCATATGCAACGACCCATCCATGTGGAGATCGATTGACATGTATAATTTTGATGATAGACTTTGGGATTCGGAATACGATAAAATGTGTAGATACGCAGTTGATGAGAGTTGCGGTGGCTTAATATACATCAATATTGAGCATTTTGGTACTGATGATCTCCTCATCTACATCGCTGATGGGTAATTTTCTGGTATTGATAGTGGGTGGGATTGTGTTTGTTAACTGTTTAGCTGTTGTGGGTTAGTTTATTTGTTGAATTTTGTGATAAGGGTTGTATTTGGTAATTTGATTTTGTGATTTTCTTTTTCCTTTGTGTTTGAGCTCTGAACTTGCAGATGTGAGTTATTTGGTAAAAATGTGAACTTTCTATTATGTATTTTATAATTGTGGTCATTTCTAATTGCCTTGTTTTTCTTTTTACGGGAATGTTTCATTAATATATGTATTTGGAGGAAAATAAAATTACCTTGAGAAATTCCAGACCAGCATTTTGTTGAACAACTATTCCGAAACAATTTGGTGCTTAAGGGAAATTACCTCATCAGATGTTTGCCTTTCTAGGGAGGTTCAATTGAAATCACATATCCTCGATAGAATGAAATATCCCCATGCAATTTTTTTTTTCCTATAGACATAATTTGAATCTGCACTCTTTTATTTTCGCAGTATATTTTGGTGATTTATTGGTGTCAATCTTCTCACTTTTTGATATTGCCATCTTCTTTGACCACCTTACAGATCAAATCATCTAAAACGACTTAGTTTTGCATTTTGCTATGACATTTCGGATGAGGGATTAAGTGAAGTAGTCGCAAAATTTCCATTACTGGAAGAGCTTGCTATTTCGGGCTGCCCATCAATATCATACAAAGCTCTTGAAGTTATTGCACATTGCTGTCCTTTACTCAGATCATTGAAGTTGAACAACAAGAAGTGGAAACACCCATATAAATGCAATCAGGAGGCATTAGCCATTGCAGAAAACATGCCTGATTTACGCCGCCTTCAGATTCTTGGAAATATGCTGACAGATGAAGGCTTGCAGGCCATTCTTGATGGTTGTCCACAACTTGAATCTCTTGATCTGAGACACTGTTTCAATATCAGTCTGGATGGGAATTTAGGGAAAAGATGTGCTGAACAGATCAAAGATTTGCGGGGTCCTTATGATCCCACCACCGATGACTACCCTTTTAGTGAATCTCCAAAGGAAGACTATGCATCTAGATGTTCCTATTTTTCATGGGATGTTCATTATGATGATGATGATGATGATTATGACTACTACTATGATGATGGTGGTGGTGGTGATGATGATGATGATTATGATTATTTATGACTATATTTATGATTAGAGTAAGTCTATGTTTTCTTTGAGAATTGTCTTTTGTCTATTCTCATTGTCTGATTTTGTTTTTCTGTTTTAGACATCTCTAATGATAAATGAATGTTTTATGTTTATATTATGCTAATGCTATTTCTTTTGTCTAAATAGCAGCTGTAGTTTATATGAATGTGAAATTTGCGTTCGGCTTTTAAGGGAACAAACCTGTTTCATGCCAGTGTTTTTTCTTTCATACTTCAAATTCAACTGTGACTTAGCAATTTAGCCATGACCCAGCCTTATAAGTAGGGATCTAGAAGATGAAAATTTGATATGTTAAACGATACTGTATTTACTGCTTTTTGGCCAAAAAAAAAAAAAAAACAAACTTAACCTTAACTTTCATATGTTTTAAACTCTCATTGACTCATGAAATTTTTTTAGTTATTTCATGGATTTTATTTCAGGGTAAAATTTGAAAATAAAGCTCCTAAATTTAAATTCGAGGAAAAAAAATTAAAAATAATTTTTACAGTCAATTTAGTGTAAAGAATGAGTTGTTCAAAGAATTGAAAAGTTGGAGGGCTAAAAAAAGATAAAAGATGACAATGAAGAAGAGAGAAAAAATTTGAATAAATTAAGATTTATTAAAAATTAATATACATTATTGAACTTTTAAATACTTTAGACTTTTGGTTGTCCAACGTATTGAAGGACAGATTGACGCTCCGGCTTCTGCTCGTTTTCTGATTCTGTAACTTACTTCTACCGGAGTTCAAGAATGTGAAATGCATATTATTACTCGTTAAACATACATCTTATAATGATTATTTATAATTTATTTTGCATATATTTTTTATTAATTTTTATAATCACAATGTAAAAATTCAATAATTTTAGTTATAATTATTATATGTATAAAAATAGGTACAAACCACTCTATCGATTAATTAATAAATATAATGTGATTCTCATCTTGATCAGAAGAGTTCTCCGTTTCTCTAAAATTAAAATAAAATAAAATAAAATAAAATTGTGTGAATCAAATAATAAAAAATAGTATTAAATTTTAAGGTTTTTCTTTTTTTTTTTTTAATAATTGGGCCAAATTTACCTCACAGCAATTCTGTGCACGTTCACCGTATATCTAAAGTTTCAACTCCCAAAGCCGGAAACGCTTCGTGAAGCCCAATCCAAATAAAGTATCCAATCTAATCCCCACCAGGGCCACCACCGTCAAAGCGGTTCTTCTCTACATAAATGACAACTAAGTAGTAATTCTTTTCGCAAACAGAAATCACTCGCATAATGGATTCACTCCTGCAACCATCATCACCGCCGCAACAACCATATCGAGACTGGGTGGAGCTGCCACGGGACGTAACTGCAATGATCCTATCCAGGTTAGATACCGAGGAGATCTTAAACACCGCGCGACTCGTCTGCTCCACTTGGCATAGCGTATGCAACGACCCATCCATGTGGAGATCAATTGACATGCGTGGTTTTGACGGTTATTGTGAAGAATTGGATTACGATATTGAGAAAATGTGTAAATATGCTGTTGATAGGAGTTGTGGTGGCTTAATAGATATTAACATTGAGTATTTTGCTACTGATGATCTCCTTAGCTATATCGCTGATCGGTAATTTTCTGGTATTGATAGTTGATAATTGATAATTGGTGGGATTGTGTTTATAAACTGTTTAGCTTTTGCGAGTTGGTTTGTTTGTTGAATTTTTTTTTTTTTTTTTTTTTTTTTTTTTTTTTTTTTTTTTTTTTTTGTGTTTGAGCTCTGAACTCATACATGATAATTTGAGCTATTTGGTAAAAATGTGAACTTTCTATTATGGGTTTTATGATTGTTGTCATTTTTAATTGTCTTGTTCTTTTTTTTATTAGTATGAGAAATTCTAGGCCAGCATTTCGTTGAAAGGCTTTTTTTCCCCCCCTTTATTTCTTCGACGACAATGGTGGAAACGACTTCAAACATCTAAAAGTACAACCTGAAAAAGAATCATTTTAAGTAGTCCTAACACCTTGTTTGATTTTCTGGTGTGGGAATATGCTGTTTTTGTGTCATGAATTCAAGATTTGTGGGTTAGTTCGAGCAATGGTTTACCTAGGATGGAGGGAAAACTTTTCTATTTTAATGGAGAGGCAAGTTTCAGTTGTTTCAAGCCTTCCTATTGAAATCAATGTTTTACAATTTGCATATAGAAGAGTGAATTGATAGTCTGCTTTTCTTAGGAGGTTCAATTGAAATCACATGCCCATGTTGTACTATTCTGATCCTCATGCAACACTTCTTTTTTCCCTATATGCATGTTTGAAGCTTCAATCTCTTAATTTCCCTGTATATTTTGGTGACTTGTTGGGGTCAATCTGCTGACTTTTAGCACGTGGTCTTTTTTATAATCACCTTACAGAGCAAGTCATCTAAAACGACTTAGGCTTGCGATGAACTTTCGGATGAGGGATTAAGTGAAGCAGTTAGAAAATTTCCATTACTGGAAGAGCTTGCTATTTTATCTTGCTCATCAGAAAAAGCTCTTGAAGTTGTTGGCCATTGCTGTCCTCTACTAAGATCATTGAAGGTGAACGACAGGGCACACAAAGACTTTCATACAGAATGCAATCTGGAGGCATTAATCATTGCGGAAAACTTCCCTCATTTACACCACCTTCAGATTCTCGGAAATAGGCTGACAAATGAAGGCTTGCAGGCGATTCTCAATGGTTGTCCACACCTTGAATCACTTGATTTGCGTAAATGTTTCAATATAAGAACGGTGGGGGATCTAGGCAAAAGATGTGCTGAACAAATCAAAGACTTGCGGTGGCCCTATGATCCCACTCCCATCAGTGATGACTATCCTTTTAGTGAATCTTCTGATGAGGAAGACTATGACGCTTCTATTTTTTCCTCTCTTTCATGGAGTGATGGTCCTTACGGTGGTGATCATTATGACTTCTATGATGATTTTGATGATTATGAAGATTATTTTGACTCTCGTTATGATTATTAGTGGCTTGTTGATGAGGTTACTCTTATCCAGGTGAGCTAACTAATTCTGTGTTAGTGTTCATAAGACCTGCAAATTGTCCAGTTTTAATGGTGATTTGTGTTTTGTAGGTGGGGATATATGCACTACCGTGGCATTTTGATGCAGTTATCGATTTTGCAATTTTTGGCATGCCTTTGATCAAATGACTGTAAAGTTCAGTTCTTTGTTTTCTTTCAGTGTTGTCGTCTTTTATGTAGTCTCCTGTTCTTCTCGTTTAAAGCCCCGTTGTCTTAGACATCTTTTCTATGTAATGACTTTTATAGTTATTTTAATTTATTTTTGAGGAATTAGTTTAATAATTTTTATATAAGGACTCTTGTAATTATTTCATGAATTTAATTTCAATGTAAAAGTAATCTAAATTTCTAATTTGATTAATTTAAATATATTATTTTTTTCATTAAATTTAAATTTATTATTTTTTCATTAGTCTATTGTAGCGGTCTAAAATAAGCATTTCACCTTTTAAAAAATAAATGGAAATCAATTATGCTTGTAAATTTGGAGGTAATTTGAATGTTAAAATTTTTAATTATTCTATGAATATGGTAGTTTTTTTATTTATTTTTGTTTTCTTGAGAAAGAATAGGACAATTCATGTAACTATGTAATTGATTTCATCATAATTTTGTTGTTTTAGGGTAGAGAAATTATGTCTCAAATGTGGGATTTCTCATTTGCATTATTTTTTTTTATTATGATGGAATTTAAACTATTTAATTTTATTTGAAAAAAAAAAAGTGTCCCTTAATTTATTAATTTTGTTTTGGAGAAAAATATAAATAGGTCTTTAAATTATTATTAAAAAATATATTAGGATTTCTATTTTCAAAAATTAAGTGTGACATCTCTAATTTTTGAATATGTGAATTTCTATCTTAAAAATGTAATTTTAATTGTCATGTGAAGTGACTAAAATATCAGTTTATAAGCATGTGCCGTTTTGATGCTTCGTTTTTCTCACTCCTAAGCCAAACTTTCAACCAATTTTATACGCACAGCTGATTTTTGGAAATTTAAATCTATTATATTTTTTATATTTAAAATGAGCATTGATATAATACTTAAAATTTATATTTATTTTATTGTCAACTATTTATTCCAAATAATTTTCTTAGGTTTTGAATGTTCTCTGCTAATAATAGCTAATGAAAATTTTTTTGTTTTTTATTCCATTTTCATTAAAATTAACAAAAAAATAAAATTAAAATATTTAGATTATAATTTTTTATATATATATTTTAAAAAATATTAAACACCAATTATAATATTATAGCTAAAATTATGAACGGTGCGTAGAACGGGAATATTGGTAATTCAAAAAGTAGTTTATATGTATTCATATTAACAATAAGGAGCTTTTAAAATTTAATTTCCCCCCTCAAATTTATATGTATTCTTAAAAATAACCACAATTGCAGGTCATCAACATTTGCGTCTTCAATTTTTTTTTTTTTTTAATCTCTCAATATTAAAACTAATTCTGTTATGAACCGAATGTAATATAATTAAGGATACTTCATAAAAGCATGTCGAGTAATTATAAATAAATACCAATGTCAAATTGTATTTTTTTAGGTACTATTTAAATTTATAAATAACTATTTACATAAAATTAGTCCCACGGAAGAATGGTATGTTAAACGAGTTTCATAAGATTAAATATGAAAGATGATTAAGCAGTTAATTTTGACATTAAAAAAATTAAAAGTAAATAAAAAAGTGATGAGCGAACATAAAAATTTATTCTTTAGCAAGAATTTTCTATAAATATGCTTATTTTCAAAAGTGAGAAAATGTTCGACGGAAGTCGTTTTCTTTTTATTCTATTTAATGGAATGGTTAAATTATAATTTAATTGTTAACAACAAATATTTTCATTTAGTCATATTTTAAACACATGAAATTTCTTTTATAATTTCATTCAATATACCAATTTTTTAGAAAATATATTTCATTCTGATTCAATATACCAATTCTTAAATTTAATTTTTTTATAAAATGAGATCGTTGATATAGTTAAAGTTTTTAAATGTCATGTAAAATTAATAAAATTAAAATTGTCTGAATCAAATTATTATTTTTTTTTTTTTTTTGAAAATTAGGCCAAATTTATCACACAACAAGTTTATGCACGTGCAGAGTTCCGGAGTTCCACCACCCAAACAGACCACCAGACCAAATTCCCACCACCGGTCAATATTTGCTTCTCTTCATAAATGACTGCCCACATTATTCTTTTCTCCAACACAAAATCACTCGCACAATGGATTCACGCCGGCCACCATCGTCACCACCGCAACAACCATATCGAAACTGGGTAGAGCTGCCACGGGACATAACTGCATCGATCTTATCCAGGGTTGGTGCTGTCGAGATCTTAAACACAGCGCGACTCGTCTGCTCAACTTGGCGTACCATATGCAATGACCCATCCATGTGGAGATCGATTGACATGCATAATTTGGGTAATTCTTGGGATGTGGAGTGTGATCCTGAGAAAATGTGCAGATATGCTGTTGATAAGAGCTGTGGGGGCTTAATAGATATCAATATTGAGTATTTTGGTACTGATGATCTCCTTAGCTACATCGCTGATCGGTAATTTTCTAGTATTTGATAGTCAGTAGGATAGTGTTTATTAACTGTTTAGCTATTGTGGGTTTGTTTGTTGAATTTTGTGATTAGGGTTTTGTTTAGTCAATTTATTTTGCTACTTTTTGTGTTTTTGATTTGAAGTAGATGCTAATTTGAGTTTTTTTTTGGGTAGAAGTGTGATTTTTCATTTTATTATTTGGTTATTTCTAATTATTTTGTGCATTTCTTTTGATTTATGGGAATGTTTCATTAATTTATATTTAGCGGAGAATAAAAATACTTCGAGAAATTACAGGCCAGCATTTTGTTGAAAGGCTTTTTTTTTTTTTCTTTTTCTCGTTTTGATTTATTGAACAACTGTAGTGAAAATGGTGCTTAGTGGAATTTCTACTTGCAGTTTTGATTTCTACTTGCAGTCCTGTTGTATTATAAATACAACATGAAAATATTATTGTAATTTGTAAGTGCTTGTAACATTGTGGTTGAATTATTTGGTGTCAGCACATGCGACTGTTCTGTGTCAAGATGTGTATTTGCAAATACTTTGTGCAAGTATACGTGTAATTGTGTATGTGAGATTGGTTCTGGCAATGGTTGACCTAGGATGGAGGAAAAACTTCTCTGTGTTTGATGGAGAGGCAAGTTTCAGTTGCTATGAGCCTACCCATTGAATCCAATACTTTACAATTTGCACATAGAAAGAGTTACCCCTTCGTTTGTCGATTGGGGAGGTTCAATTGAAATCACATATCCATGTTGTAGTATTGGGACCCTTGATAGAATGAAAGATCCTCAGGCAATGCTTGTTTCCCTATATGCATAATTTTAATCTTCAATCTCTTAATTTCGATATATGATAAAATATGCTACACTCAATTGACGACTACATGTTGGTGATTTATTGATGTCAATCTGCTGAATTTTAGTATTGTGGTCTTTTATTACCAACTTACAGATCAAGTCATCTAAAACGACTTAGGCTTGCATTTTGCGATGACATTTCGGATAAAGGATTAAGTGAAGCAGTCACTAAATTTCCATTACTGGAAGAGCTTGCTATTTCTCGCTATTCATCTATATCAAACGAAGCTCTTGAAGCTGTTGCACTTTGCTGTCCTTTACTCACATCATTGAAGCTGAAAATGGGGTACAAACACACACGTATAGAAAGCAATGAGGAGGCACTAGCTATTGCAGAAAACATGCCTCATTTACGCCACCTTCAGATTTTTGGAAATAAGCTGACAAATGAAGGCTTGCAGGCTATTCTTGATGGTTGTCCACTCCTTGAATCACTTGATCTGCGTCAATGTTTCAATATTAGTCTGGACGGGGATCTAGGGAAAAGATGTGCTGAACAAATCAAAGATTTGCGGCATCCCAATGATCCCATTGAGGACAGTCCTTTTATTGAATTATCAGAGGAAGATTACCCATCTGGATGTTCTGAGGTTTATTCATGGAGTGATGATTACGATGACTATTATGATGACTATTATGAATTCTCTGGGGGCAGTGATATGTCTGACCTTGGCGATTTATATTTTGATTAGCGCCTTCTTGATGACCCTGTCGCTTATCCAGGTGAGCTAACTAAGGCCGCATTGGTGTTTATAATACCTTCTAGTTTACTATGGTCTGATTTTTTATATAATTACATTGCATGCATGCTGCACTTCTTTGGTCAACATCAGTTTGCTGATAACTGATGATGATTTGTGTTTGTGTTCAGGTTTTTGTAGGTGGGGAT
This sequence comes from Jatropha curcas, assembly GCF_041381405.1. Classification (NCBI taxonomy): domain Eukaryota; kingdom Viridiplantae; phylum Streptophyta; class Magnoliopsida; order Malpighiales; family Euphorbiaceae; genus Jatropha; species Jatropha curcas. The sequence continues at coordinate 9,708,380 of NC_143160.1, forward strand.
GTATTTACGTATGCACCGGCATGGCATTTGGATGCAGTAGTCGCATTTGTAATATTTGGCACGCTTTTGATCGAATAACTGTAAAGCAGGTCTGCGTTTTCTTTGAGAGTTGTCTTGTATGTACTCTCATTCTCTTCTTTTCATCTAACAGTATGTATTTACCTTTATAGACTTCTCTACCAATAGATAGATGTATGTATTTATGTTCATACTGGCTTTGTCTAAATAGCAGCTGTAGTAGTTCTGTTTATATGCCTGTGAAATTTTATTTTGGCTTTTAGAGGAACAAACCTGTTTCATTCCAAGTTTTTTTTTTTTTTTTTTTTTGTTCTTTGCATACTTCAAATCAAAATGTTCACTTTGAAATTTAGCCATGACCCAAATAATGGTATGATATATTGTTTCCTTTGGCTTGGCTATTGGTTTTCATATTATGAAATCAATTCTTTAATCTTTAATTAACACTATCACCCACTAAATCGAGAAAGCTGTGAAAATAAAAGAAGAAATGAGAAAAAGACGGATAGGGAGATCTAAAAAGAAAGAGAACAGAAGAAGGATTGGATGGTGAAAGATTGGGGAGGGAGAAAACTCTGGTCATCTGGGAAAGGATGGAGTTGGCGTGAAGATAACAGTGAAGGTGGCAGGTGAAAGCGTTTGGGTTAGCTCAGGAACTCGATGCCGTTGTCGTTTGGCTTACATATGTGTGATGATTTTTTTATTATTTTAAAAAACATACGTTTTTTTTTTTATTTTTGGCTAAGAAAAGACCGAGTCAAAAATTGATCTAATTTTGGCCTAATTAATCCAAAATTTTATTTTAAACTTGTGAGTTCGGAAGATAGATTTTAGGTTCAGAAAGATAAATTGAATATTATATTTTAAAAAAAATAGAAAAATAGAAAATGCAATTTTAAAAGGAAAATTTCAAATAACAGCTAATTTGCAGGAGCGTTTTATTCAGACAATGAGCAGCTTTATTTTGCAGTTTGCACTAATAAACATTTACTTGAATAAGCACAGCAGATATTTCTGTTTATTTTCCGTGAATTTTTATATGTCGTTCAAATTTTTTCTAATTATTAAAAAGTAATTAAATTAAATTATATAAATTAAAAAAATATTTTTAAATTTATTTCTCTTAATTATCATAATCTCAACAATTTTCTTTCTTTTAATACATAATTAAAATGCAACAAAAATGATTAATACTCTCTAATTATTTTAAAGATCTATCTCAGGCAAAATAGATAATTTTAGGCAAAATATAATAATTAAAAATAATTTTATTCATCCGATTTTTACTTAAATTATATTTTATTTTGAAAACCTGCTCTTCATTTATTAAATTATTAAAAATATTGCAATAGGCAGTAAGCAATAGGGCAGGCCTAGGCATCCACCTACTGTAATTAGTAATTATAATATTATTATATGATGATTAATTTCTCAATCAAAATGTAAATAATTATTTCTCTCCGACTCCGCTCTCGCACACAAACGTAGGCCACGTAAGACTACTCTGCACGAGGCACAAGTTACGGTGCATTCTGTGCTCACGTGACTACCTTCCTTTTTTCCTGTCTCTAAATTAGAGATACCGAGATAACTGTAATGTTAAAAAAATTAATTAATTAATGATTTTCTCTCTTTTAAAATTTCGAATAAAATAGAATAAAGAATTCCTTGAAATCACGTTTTATTAAGGAGATAAAAAAATATTAGTACTATATATATTTTTTTAAACTCGAAGAGAAGAGAGGGAATTAAATCATAATTCATTATTAAATTTTATATATATTTACCACTACTTAATATTATCTTTATTATTAATAAAGTATTATATTTATATTATCTTTTTCCCATTTTAAGTGTCACAACTTCCTAATAAAAAAAAGTGTCACAAATTAGTTTTTTTATTTTATATGTTGATTTAGAAATAAAGGATATATATACATATATTTTTAATTTTACTCTTATATCTCATTATTTCTGCTAAGTCAATATTAATCACTTGGAAAATTAATAAAAGGGTACTTTAATTAATTATAAATGTTTTTAAGAATTAAGGAGATTTATTAATTTCTTTAACTTTTCATACAATTATATTTAAATGAAATTTAAAATGAAATGATTTTTTTTTTCTTAAATGAAAGTCATTTAGTTTTTTTTTTTTTTTTTTTGAGAAAGTTGTTTAGTAATTTTTTAAAATTCTTATAAAATTTGAAATTGTGATATTTAAAATGGAATGTTGATGATCTAAATATTAATTTGGTCATAATTTAGAGACCCGAAAATATTTAATCATTGTGATAAATAGAAAATGAAGTGACTTGCAATTAAACTCTGCTTTTCAAACTAAAACAATAGAATATATGTCAGATAAGCATTCATTTGATTTCTACATTCAGATGTGTCAATGTGTCTACTACAATTTGAGTTTGAGATAAAGCTTCGTCCACAAAACCTTTAAGAATATTGTCTGGGTATGTTTCATTTTCAGCATGTGTGCACCAACATTTTCAAGATCTCTCCTCCATTCTCTTCTTTATGAATGAGCATCATTTTCTTTCGATTTGCGCATTTTCAGTCCTGTCAATATGCGTTTCATTTTAGGATCTTCTCCTTTATTCTTTTCTTCAACAATCTAAGCATTATTTTTCCTAACTTACACAATTTGAGGAGTTTTAGATATTTCAGTTATATTAACATTGGCTTGAAGTCGATAAAAGTAGTCTTTATTTCTTCAATCCATGCTCTATTAACTTCAACCTTATCAACCAATGTTAACATTAAAATGAATTTTTCTTGTCTTTTTTAATTAAAATGGAGAAAGAAAGAGATAAAAGCATTGTTTTGGAAACCTAACCATATCCAATTCATTTTCTGTATTTTATCCGCCTCTCTCTTGATTTTCATATATTATTGTAATTAAAAAAAAAACTACGTAAAGGACAATATAAACTTTATATTTTGGCTTTTACTAAATTTAGTAAGTTTGTCTAAATAAATGGGACGCTCCAATTAAAAATTTTTAATTTTTTTTTTTTGGAATTTACAATAGCAAATTGCATTTTTTTTTTCTTATCAGTAAAATTTCTTTTATTATTAAAATCCGACAAAAACATAATATAGCCAAACATCTAAACCCAGATCATCAGGCCTCTCCAATATACCCATCCCAGCTCGAAAATGCTAAGTGAAAAAACTCAATAAACTATACATCAACTTGAAGTTTTTTCTTGAGATAAGAAAAGAAAATAAGAACAATTGAACAAAAAATCATGTAGCTTCAATAGTAAAAATCAAATCCAAGCAATAAAGGGCATTGTTGCATCTACACCTCTCTTAGCCAAACTATCAACAAAATGGTTTCTCTCTCAAATCACATGATAAAAGGAGATATTATCCGTAGATTCTAGCATCGCATCAAATTTGTTGAAATGTTCCCACCACTTCTAAGGACATTTGTTCCTTTGAGATATCCAACATATAACACTTTTTGAATCCGATTTAATAATTAAAGGGCAGTATTTAAAGTCTAAGAGAGAGAATATTTCTACGGCTTTAAAGTTGGCGAGAAATTCTGCATAATTAGAATCAAGAATACCCACAAACTCAAAAAATAAACAGATCATTATACCCTATGAATTTCTAAGAACTCCACCAATACCAACTGGGCCTGATTTTCTTCTAGAAGCTCCATCGGTGTTAAATTTTAGATAACTCGTAGAAGGTTGTTGTCATTCCAGTACATATTTTTTTATATAGCCTCCCAAATATCCAAGCCAACTACTCTTACAAACCAAGATCAGGTTAGAGAACTAATGGTTAAATAATAAGGAATAGATGGGGACTTAACCTTAAGAAGTTCAAAGTTGTGAAATTTAATAATATCAACAAGAGAAGCATTGTCTTGTCTAATACCGAAGAAAATGAAGTTGTTCCTTCGAAGCCAAATTGACTAACAAGTTATAAAAAATAAGGAAACCCATGCAATATGCAGCCCTTTAAACTTTAATAAGCTTTCCCATTGCCAACATAAATCATTCAAAGAGGATAGTAGAACACCAGAAACATTCCACCACTGGAAAATAGATAACCAAATCTCTCTAAAAGTTTCACAAAGCAACAATATTTGGTCCATATATTCAAAATGAGAGTTGCAAAGTGAGCATACACATCCATCAAGACTTAAAATAATATTTCTTTTGAACAAATTGGTCCTGCATGGTATTTTATCCAACATGGCTTTCCAAACAAACAAAGCTATTTTAGAGGGGATGAATGAGATCCAAAGATAGGGGTGGCTATATCAGGGTTCAGGGAACCGGAAACGGTGGTTCGGAATCGGTCCGAACCAGAATCAGAACCGGAACCAGAGATTTTCGGTTCGGTTCCAGTTTCAGTATTGTTGGAACCGTAAACCGGCGGTTCCACAAACCGGTCGGAACCGGATGGAACCGCCGGTTCTCCGGCCGGTTCGAACCGGCGGTTCTAGCCGTTAGAAACTATCAGATTTATTTATTTTTTTTTAATTTTGTTGTGAAATCTCTTAATTTTTTTTATTCCTCTAAACCCCAAGAGGATACGTAGGCAACTTAATTTTATTTTATTTTTTTAAAAAAATTAAGTTCAAGCCCTTTTTTTTTTCAAATTATGTTCAAACTTTGTTAAACAAAAAATAAATTCAGTTGAAGACTTTTTTTAAAAAAAATAATTAAGTTCCAGTCTTTAAAAAAATAAATTTAATTGAAGCATTTTTTAATTTTTTAGGTGTATTTTTTTTAGAAATAACTTTCACAAATTTTTAAAATTTTGAAAACCCGTCTTCAAAATTTAAAATTTAAAATTATGCGATTTGCCAAAAAATCGGTTGGAAAACCGATCGGAACCGTCGGTTTTGAAACTGTTAAGGAACCGGAACCGGAATTGAAAATTTTCTGTTCGGTTCCGGAACCGTGACCACACTTACCCAAAGTTATTTCTGATTGAATAAAGGTACTGGTTCACTTCAACCTTTTCAATGAAAGAATAGAGATTTTTTACAGAGAAATACCTCAATGATCAAAAGTCCAAGCAAGCTTATCTTCCACCTCTTATATCACAACAATGTTCATCAATTGGATTTTAAATTGGCCCGCATTTCATCCTCGAAGCATCTGAGATCTCTAATCCAATTAATATGCCAATTCCATTTTCCATCCATGTAACTGCCACATTGGTTCGCCATGGCTCTTCCATTAGAAGCTATACGGAAAATCCTGGGAAATAAAGAACTAATAGGAACATCAAAAAGCCAAATGTAAGTCCAGAAATGAATAAGAGAGCCATCGCCTAAAATCCAACGAAAATCAAGTTTTAAGAAATCATATGCAATAGAGTTTGTAGCACCTAATTTGACTACTTCACGCCAAGTAGGAGAAATTCTTCTCCAAAGATTCAAATCTAAATCAGGTTTTAGTAGAGCATCAATATCATATTTAGAAATCAACACTTTTCCAAAGGAAGCCCTTTTCTTATTTAAACCTCCACCACCATTTGCTGAGGAGAGCAGTATTTTTTTCTTTTAAATGTTGCAACACCCAAACCTCCACTCTTTTATATCAATAGATATTTTTTTCCAAGCAACCAGTTCAATGGTCTTTCTCCCTCCAAACCCGTGCCCCATAGAAATTTATGTTGGATCAATTCAATGCGGCTGATAACTTTAAGAGGAGCTTTGAAAATAGACATGTGAAAAAGAGGTAGGGAGGAAAGGACTGACTTGATCAAGGTGATTTTCCCTCCCATGGAGAAACTTTTGGATTTCCAAGAAGAGAGTTTGGATTCAAATTTATCAAGGATAAGTTTTCAAGTCTTGAAAATTTTTAGATTAGAGCCAATTGGAATGCCTAAGTAACGAGTTGGAAGCCTTCCAGGTAGACATTTCAAGATGCTTGCAAAGTTGTTTAACTCATCCTCACCAATGTTTAACCCATAGATTCTGCTTTTGTTGAAATTTATTTTTAAGCTTGATGTAAGTTGAAAGCATAAAAGTACTCTCCTTAAATTAAGCACTTCCTCCTCATCGGATTTGTTAAAAACAATTGAATCGTCAGCAAACTGAAGATGTGAGACAGTCACATCTTCATATCCAACCTGAATACCAGATAAAATTTCGTGCAAATTGCAATGTTACTCTCTCCGTCCATATATATAGGCTTACTTTTCTTTTTTTATTTATCCCAAAATAGTGCTATTTTCTTCTTTAAAAGATCATTCATTGTTTAATTTTTTAAATATACCTCAATCTAATAAAGTACATCTATATTTACAATTCTATACACCATTAATATTATAGAGAGATATTTAAGAGAAAATTAAATAAAAAATATACTTTAATTATGTTAATTAGCTTTATTTTAATCAAATCAGACTAAACCTATATATGGCGAGGAAGAGGATTTGCAAAATGACAAAGTGGTGGGCGAGTGGTTCTCAATCGGCACAAAACTTAGTTGTAAGTTAGGTAAACAATTGTTGAGGGTAAGGTGACAACCGTACACCAAATTACCTCATTCACACCCTCACCTTAAAAATAATTCACCACTACCAACTCTCTTTTGTCTCCCTCACTATTCTCTAATCAACTTATTTATCTCAACTTTTTACTTTAAGAAATAATTTTAATTTTAGGGTGAAATTTTATTTAAAATTGTAAATACGAGTGGTAAAGAAATAAATTAGAGTGTAATTATACAAATCATAAATATAAATTAAGCAAATTTATTAAACCTATAAGCAAATTAATTAATATGGGTTAAAATAAAAGTCAAAACTACTTAATTTGTTGGTGTCATAGTGCACATATCGAAGAAGCCTTGCCTAACCCAAAGAAAGTCATACCCAAAATCTCTATAAACTATGAATATTAAAATATAATCAAATCCTATAATGAGTTGCATCCCCTTCTTATCAATTGGGGAAAGACAACTAAACAAACATAAAATAAAACTAAATAAAATAATAAATATTACTCATCAACTCTTATTATAAAAATAAAAAATAATAATAATAATATATATTATTAGAAACGTATTTTTCTATATTGCCTACACTTCCACTTCCCATGTCATAGCCTGTCTTTTTTGATTTCCCATCATCACCATTATCATTGGTTTCAAGCTATAAGGAAGTTATTGTTTTTTAAAAATTAGAGATGGCAATTAAACTTGTCCCCACATAAAACCTCTTGCCTTTAGACCGTTTCAAGCTTTAATTAGAGTAGAGATGATAATAGGTTGAATTTGAATTAGGTTTTGAGATACCCATTCTATATTTACATCATCTTATTTCAGAATTTTTAATATGTGATGTTTTCAAATTAATTAAAATTAATCTTTCTTAATTTAGATGAATGATCCTTTTGTTTAGTCGATTATAAATTTTTCAGTTAGCATTGAAATATCATATAATAGGTACAGTATCATTTTTAACGACTATATTAGCTAAATTTGAATGATAATAATATGAAGGTACTAATTTTTTTGAAAAATAGAATATAAAATATCCGCTAATAGAATTTTAAAATTTGGTTAAAATTTAAGAAATGTCAAAATAAATAATTTTCCAATCATTAGATTTTTAATTAATGTGCAACATAAGTTTGATTAATAAATCACATATCATATAGTTTGATTAATGAATTTGACTGATTCATTATACCTAAATTGATTAAATTATAGAATAGCATTCCAAAAAATTGAATGGTGCCCATGTCACCTCATTTTTGTCATCTCTAACCATTAGCAAGGAGCAACTAACAACCGAGCCATGCAGCGGGTGGGGTGGGGATGGGGTCAGAAAAATGGAAAAGGCCACGTGGTCGAGAGAGGGAATTGACACGTGGAAAAACGTGATTGCGTCAGTACTGGGACAGCTATTTGGTAGCATCGTGTTGGGGGTTTGTGGGGTAGGGTTCGGACATGAAAGGGGACAGTGCCTTCAAGTGAGCTGGTAGAACTGCCTGGTTGGCAGGTGGTCACATGGACATCCCCATGTGTTGTCAAAACTCTCTTACTCTCCTTATTATCTTCTCCACTTAGATGCGCGTCATCCTCACGCGCCGTCACATAGGGAGACTTCTTTTTTCCTTTACGTAAAAAATTTGGGATTAATTTTATCTTTTCGTCTTTGAAATAATTGAGAAGGATTATACAATCTAATGAGTTATTCCGTCGAAGCATAAGATAGATCCGTTGTTTTTTTATTGTAATAAAGAAAATTAGTTTAAAATATTAAAATTTTTAACTTATAGTACCATAAATATTAATAATAATAGATATTTTGTATTTTAAAATTTTATTATTAGATATAAAAATATAAATAAATAAATAAATTATGAAAATCCGAGGTGACCGTGGTGAATAGTAAATGGTGTTAGTGACTATTAATAATTAATAAATTAAAAAATTTTAATTTATAAAATTATAATAAATTTGTTAGCGTCCAAAAAAAGAAAAATTATTTTTTAAAAAAATATTTAATTTTTTTTTAATTAGAAAAATATTTTTCTAAACGCTCAAATAATAAAAAATATTTTTACACTTAAAAATAATAAAACATACGAAATAAGTAATTTTTTGAGGTGAAAGGATAGGGCAAGTGAGATGATAATTTGCACAACACGTAGATCGCGTGGGATGGAAGGGTCCAATAGTTGCTATTAAACAACCTCAGCTACGGAATAGAATAATAATAATAATACTGATAAAAAAAGAACCTTCACATCCCTTTTATCATTCCTTTTGGCTTTGGTTTTTCAACTAAATTATTATTATCCAATGATTTAAACTTACAAATCATAAAATAATATAATAGTAGTAATCCAACAAGAAAGACGTTGATAAATGGAATACCTAATGAGAATCTAAGCCGTTGATGTCTGCTCCTGTCCCACACGATTCTTACTGCCCACATGATATGTCTACGCAGCTCATGCTAGTGGGCCCAACTCAGACATACTTGAAGAAGGTTGTGAGCTTGTCATAATAATTAGATTTATTGAACTATAAAATATATGATTATGGTCAAAAGGGTACAGAAATTAGGGGAGAATTAGGTTAAACTCTTTAGTCTCTTCTAATGTTGTTCGCTTTGCCTTTGATGATGGACATTGACCCCCTATAATAAAAAGTTAAACTAGGTTAGAATAATCTAATTATAAACGTGCAAATTCTATATTTGACACGTTCCGTAATATCACGTTTAAGACAATAATTTATTTTAAAATACTTATTATATTTGTAGTTTTCAGGAGTAATAAATCTCTTTTTTCCATGTTTACCCTTTATATATGAATAATAATTATTATTTCAATTTAAAGATTTTTCTTAGAGAAATTAGTATTAAATTAAAAGTAATATAGTTAATTTACTCAATAATTTATTGTAACTTAAGAAAATTTAATAGTTTTCGTAAGTGATGTGAAATTTCAAAATATAACAATTATTATGAGACAAAGGTAGTATGTACTCCCTTCGTCCCAAAAAGAGAGTCAATCTTTACTTTTTGGTTTGTCCCAAAATATAGTTTACTTTCCTTTTTTGCATTATAGTCAATCTTTGAATTGTCTACTATACTCTTGTTAAATTTTACCTTATTTTCAATAACTCTCATTAATTCTTAGTTATTATTCCAATACTAATGTTTTATTTAAAATGAGCATAATAGAAAAATTATATGAATAAAATTGTCCTTTAACCATATTATTTAATCTGTGTAAAAATAGAAAGTGGATTATCTTTTTGGGACGGAGGGAGTAATTTTAATAAAATTTAAACACATTTGGTTATTGGTAATTTCAATTGTTAGTATTTCCAAAGTTAAACTATAAACTTCCATCAAGAAATGAAGCAATTGGCTCGTGAAAGTCTTATTACTAAACTTCAATCACTCCAATTAAAGATGAAAGGTGCATTGTAAAATCAATAAATATTTTTTTTATATTAAAAAAACCCTAACATTTATATAGTTCCGTAGTTAGTTTTCTTTTTAAATAAATAAATGAGTTAATTAAACACTCTCTTCAATTATAATATATATATATATATATATATATATATATATATAGGTCTTCCATTTCTAGTAAATAATTCCAATAATTTCAGTCGAATTTAAAAGCTTTTGGCAAAAGTCTAAATTTTAACTATCAAAAATTGCTTTCTCGAAAACACTAATCCCTCAATTCAAGGGTGAATTCATGATAAACTTTTTGACTATATAAAATAAAATAAAACATAAAAAATTAATTCAAAGGTATCATATACTTAAATTATAAAGAAAGAAAGGAAAAAAACAAATAAAAACTTTCATTGCATTTGTTGGAAAAGTATCTTACCAATATATATATATATATAATAAAAGCATCGTACTAACTTAAATGCAATGAATATAGTTAATAATAATGAGTTGATTAAATAATAGAGATCAATTAATAAATAATGAGCATTATTTATTAATATTTGATATATACATTATTATTATTATTATTGAAGACAATGAAAGGAATCCATGGTTGACCTTCTAATCAGGTTCAGAGGTTGATTAAAACTAAAACAACTTGAAAATCATATATTTGACTTTTTATCTTTCAGCACATGTCCATCTACATTTTTATATTATACTACTATACAATGTCTGATCAAATCATGTGTGCCAATAAATATCATTCACATCTAAATATACATATTTTTTTAAAAAGTACTACTATTACTATAAATTACACGTACACATGCAACTTGGTTTAATTTACAAATTATTTAAATATTCAACTTTCTTTTTATCATCCAAATCAAAAACACACTTTACAACATATTAAACATAAATTTGGTTAATGGAGTCTGTCCCAAAACTTTCCATTTAAAGAAAATCCAGTTAGGTTATTACAGTACCACAACATGATTCAACTTTCTCTGCCGTTATGTGGCAACGTGAACCGCACTCACTCGGTTTTTGTCTTGAACAACCTCCCAAAATACGTAATCTCTCTTCCTTTTTTTTTTTTTTTTATGTAATCACTAATTATCATTAATTAGGCGTATTTTTCATGTTAATTAACTTACCTAACATGGTTTATAGATCAAATGATCAAAAGAAAGAAAGAAAAAAAAAAAGGCTTAAATATACACATATATGGCCCGCCAATGGCAAAATATGGCGGAATTGCTAAACACGTGGCGCTAATCCGCACTTCTAGATCTTAAAAGTAATCGAACGCCGTTGATTTAGGTTTACCATGGTGAAATGGTGCCGTTCTTTGCCTTCTCAAACCAGGAATCTCAGGTGGTGTCACCGTCCTTATAAGGGCGAAATTTAGCCCTTTAAAAAATGGGTGGCTTTTCACCTCGGCAGCCCCCCGCTTCGACCCGAGTCTGTTATTCGGATCTTTATTCAACAACCTGGAAATTAAGTCTCGCGCGTGGTGCTCAAGCGAAGAGTAAGGAGTATGGGTAGGAAAAGTCAAGGGCTTTTTCACGATGTTACGCAGTGTAAGTTCATTTGATGGAGCTGCAAACGGAGTACGTCCATAAATGAGCTCGTAGATAAAAATTCCAAAGGCCCACCAGTCAACAGCGTTGCCATGGGACCCACCGGCGGCGACTTCTGGGGCGACATATTCATGGGTCCCAACGAAGGAGCAAGACCGAGCGGCTACAGGTTCGGCGACAAATAACCGGTTGGGGTTCAAGGTTTGGATTTTCTTGGATCGGAAAAGCCGGTTCAGGAGGCAAGAGAACGTTTTGCTAGAGTGTGACCGCGTATAGGTTCTAGCAGATGGAGATGTAGAATCCGGAGAGAACGTCGGAGATTCAACGGCTGGGATTGCATCTGAGCATAATGAAAGGTCAAAATCTGAGAGCATGATGTGACCATCCGATCTGACTAGAACGTTTTCAGGCTTTAGGTCTCTGTAGATGATTCCCAGCATGTGAAGGTATTCCAAAGCAACAAGAACCTCCGCTGCATAAAATCTGAAACCAAAAAAGTCTAGTATTATTACTATTTTCTCGGAAGCCAAACACTGAATAGAAAGTGAAACAAGACACTGTAAAATCAAATCTCCAGATTTCTTGCATGCAAAGGAAAAGAACAATGCCTGATGTAGTAAATTAGGATCGAAAAGTAGCTATAATGAGATGATTCCATTATACCATTAATAGGAAAATTTTCAAATAATGGAAATTTGCGGCTAAGTCAGAGAGATATAATCTCTGTTGTAGATGAAAATAAGGAATCCAGAAAGCGATATTTACAAACCCAAATAATTATGCTAATTAAGTGTAATTATCACGAACTATGATAAGTTTTGCATTAATGAATTAAAGATTTCTTATGAAGCAGAGATAAAAGGACACAAAGACAAGAACGTATCAGTATATATGTTAACACAAAAAACCAAAAGCACCGCAGGCTAAGCCATGCAAAAAAGATCGATCATTGCAGTGGATAAGTAAAAATACACAAAGTTCTTTTGTTCTCATATGGAAATGATTGAGAACTTCAAAAAAAAAAAAATTTTGCAGCTTTTTTTTCTAAATGCCAAAAGACTAAAAAGATGTGAAGAAAGAAGAAAATATACCTTGCAGAACTTAGAGAGAAGCGTTTATGAGGTTGTTTGTGTCTCAAAGAGTGCAAGTCACCACCGGAACAGTACTCCATTACAATGCAGGAGAAATGTGAAGCCTCAAACTCTGCGTATAAACTAGGCAAAAATGGATGATCCAACATTTTCAAGATCTTCCTCTCCATTTCCGCTCTCTGCACCTTCTTTTTCACCGCCAACGCCTCCTTATCCACCACTTTCATTGCGTAGAAGCACAGCCGATCATCCTCGTCTTCATCTTCATACTCCTCGTTCTTGTTGTGCTCTCTATTGAGACGGCAGAGGTAAACTGTGCCGATGTCGCCGGCACCGATGCGGCGGATGAGACGGAAGTCACGGAAAGTGAGACCAGTTTTGCGGCGGAAAGTGGCGGACCGGATAGCGGAGTAAGCGAAATCGGAGGAGCGGTGAGGCTTGAGAGTGAGGTTTTCCGGTGAGGATCTTGAAGTAAGAAGCTCGAAAGATAAACGACTGTAGCTGCTACAACTTTCGCTGCTCATTGAACTGTTAGTTGAATTAGTAGTTTTGAAACTGAGATCACCGTCTGAGGAGTCGCGGTGGCCGCCGCCGCACTCTAACATTTTAGAAATTGAGAATCCAGTTGTACTTAACGCTAGCTTTTCTTTTCTTTTTATCTAGAGAAGGAAATATAAAGAATTTAAAAATAAGTCAAAAAAGCAAAAAAGAAATGGAATCTCATAAAATTCTTGATCGGTTGTGTTTGTATGGTTAGAGACAATGAATTGGAGCCTATGATCGAATCAGATACTCCAAAAAAAAAAAAAAATGAAATGAAGAAGAAAATAAAAGATGCAGAAATGGCATGGAAGTGAAGAGGGAGATGCTATGGCAATAAAGGAGATAGTAATAGATATACAGAGAGATGCGCTATGAATGTAGCAGGCTTTTTAGGGTTTCTGAGCAAGAACAGTCCGTACTCAAAGCTAGGTTTTGCGAGAGAGAGAGAGAGAGAGAGTGTGATTGTTGCTCTGGTTTGTTTTGGTTTGGTTTAGATTGAGAGAGAATGGAAAGGAAAAGATAGTAGTTGAGGTGTATTTATGATGGGAGGGATTGTTATAAACTCATTTTCTAGGAATAAGGGTTTTTCTTTATTATTTTTATTTATTTCACAATTTTAAATTATAAATTTAGCATCAAAGATCTTATTTTGATTATTTTATTTTTTATTAGTCAGTTGTTATAATTATTATTATTACTATCATTATTATTATGTATGATTAGTTTATTAATTATGTTTTTAAAAAAAATTTTCATAGATTCATTCAATTTTTAGTTTTTACGAGGATTATTCTTTTGAATTCAAATTCACTTTATTATTTATATTTATATAGTTACTTATTTTGAGAATTTACTATTTATAAATTATTCACTTTATCATTTATGTTTATTTATTTATTTTATTTTGAGATGTTAACATTTATTTTGTAATAATTGTATTACTCCAAATATGTTATATTAAAAATAATTTAACATATGGAAATAATTTTAATAATAACAAGATTAAAATTAATAGGGCTTGACCGTGGTAAAGAGTTATCGACACACGTGAGGTTAAAAAAAAGGGGTTCTTACTCGCGGCGCAACTGCATAAGGTAGGGTTGTTTTTTCCTTTTTTTTAGTGTTTTTTGCCCCTTTAATTTTTATTATTGCCGTTGGATGACGTAGGCTACAGGCACGTGCGGAGATGGTCGTTTAGATGATTGTCACGTGGCATGGGATTAGTCTTATCTTTTTGCGTTAAATTTATTGGAATTCTACACCGCGTGTGGTTTCACTGGGTTTTTGCCGTTTGGGCGAGGGGGAAAAGCCCGATATGTCGATAATACCCTTCTTAATTAACTGAAATTATTTTACTTTTTTATTTTTATTTATAAATATTTAATTAATTATACAAGTACTAAAATCATAAAAAATGTCTTGATAAAATATATGAATTTCCCATCCTTTCTTAAAATTAATTTCATTGATTGCAAGACTATATACTTCTAAAATATATATTAAAAAATAAAACAAAGTCTAAATTTTATCGGGTTAATTATATTTACAGTGTCTGAAATTACTTTAAAGAGTGTATAAATAGAGTATTGGAGACAAGAAAATATTTGAAGCACAGAAAGGTTGACGATATTTATGGAAGATACAAAGGAGACGTAGATGAAATTGTTAACATAAGTTATAAGCTATATAGGTATAGGCTGCAACCTGATGATGTAGGGCATCACATAATAGAGCCTCCAAATTATTGGCTCCTCATTGTCTTTATTATTACATACAAGATGGTACATAGTAGCTCATTTGTGGTTTCATTGGCTTTGCTTTCTTGCACATAACCACTATGATAGAGTAAAAGAGAAACAAAAATAGGTCATGAGTGGTTCAAAATGGTGATTGATTTTTAAGAGGATTTTTGTGGATGCAAAATAAAGTGGTCTTCATTTCCTAATACTTTCATTTTTAGAAAAAATGAAATTAATAAGTATCCCTAGTATGAATAATATGTAGAAACATATAATTAAAAAACTTTTGAGTTCGGATGTAGGCAGAAATATCAATATTTTCATATACAATGAAGTTATCAATTTGATGTAGATACAAGATCAATGGTTAACGGTAGGAGGAATATTTTTTGAAACGAAAAGACTATGTGATATCTCGACTCGGCAAAGCAATCTAAAGAGGACAGACAGAGGAAAGCTTCCAGCAGGCTTCTAGGATAATGAGGCTAGCTAAGGTAGTGGAATGCGAGACACATGAATGAATTAAACCATACATTGAAATGGGCGAAACTAATCATTAGAGGCACCTTCTTGGTGAAATGACCTGAAAAATTAGAAAAACTTCAGGGTTAAGTCTGTTTACTTACGGAAAATCTTACGATGGATGACCTCTTAAAAAGTTCTTTATTTTACATGCAAGATAAAATCGTGCAGATCTTGTCAATCCAAGATAGTGCGGAATAGGTTTAATTTAAAGCGGATAATTCCTCTATTGATTAAAGTCAGGGCATGACAGACCAAATAGGTTAATGGAGTTAAACTCTATCAATTAATTTGTGTATTTATCAAATTATAATAGGAACCAAATTATAATTATAACTAAATCTGAAGGACTAAATAATTATTTACCCTAATAATAATAATAATAATAATGGGAAAATTGAAAAAACTTAAAAAGCTTAGATATGTCACTGGAAAGCAAGGGTGAGCCTTGATTTAATAAATCTACCAAAACCCAAACACTATCACCAACCAACCCTAGGAGGAAGTAAAGACATATATAGTTCAAAAGTCAGTGACAATTGAGTCATAGAGTTGGTTAGGGATGTTCTGGTGAAACTTATTATGAGATGAGGCAAATTAAAGTTTCAAAGAGGTACATATATACTGACATGGGCGTTGAGTTGAGTTCTGCTAAATAATACTAAATAGTTTGAAAATTGCCACTTGCTACTATTATACACATGCTTATTTATTTGCATAGCAAGGGGCATATCCGTAAATGTCATTAAATTCATACTATATTTATTCTGAGATTGAAATGGGTCAATTTGACCCCTATAATACATAATAGTGTATACTTGGGTTTTTATTCTACAAAAGGGGTAAATTAAAAAATTGGTTCACTTAAATCATGTTTGTTGTTTAGTAAATTATACCTATAAGGTGTTGGTTGAGTGATAAGCAATACAGTCCGAGGGGATTGAAGCTCCTGATTATATAAAAAAATTAATTATATATTTTTATATAACATCATATTATGGCTCACCAAATAAGGTTTTAAAATTTTATTAAGATTACAATTTATTGAAATTAAAAAAAAATAGTCACTTTATTATAAATATCTTATTTTTGTTATAAAGTAATTAGGATATGTAGCTACGATCCATGATGTTAGAAATACACATCCCTCCTTACTCAGAACCAATCATAAGAGGCAAAAGGGCTTTCCCTTCCGGAGATAGAAACATTATGATGGAATAACACGCAAAGCTGTTGTTTTATTTTTGTAAATTAAAAATATTTATTAAACAAAACATTATAAACAAGCGGATTTTATAACGAATTTTAATTTAGAGTAAAATTAAAATAACAAGCGGTTTCATTTTCAGAAGAATTTAATTTATAAGTTCAAGATTTGAAATATGAAATTACCATTATTGAGAGAGTTTTACATGAATACCACTAAAAGCTCGAGTATAGTGACACGTATACTTAAAAAAAAAAGGAGAAAAAATTGTTGAAAATAAAGAAAATGGTCATAATTTTTAGGGTTTTTGGTGAGAAATGTCCTTAATAACTTTACCTTTGAGGCTAAGGTATGGGATATGCAAAGGGCATTAATATGATATTTTGCAAGAGTGGAAGGCAAGTTGGGAATTAAAACTAGATAAGCTGTACATGAAGGAGAAAAAATCTTTTCAATTAATTGAAGAGAGCAACGCGGCTATAAAGGGGAGACAAAATAGAAAGATATTAAAATCCACATGCCCAAAAATTGAAAATTAGTACAACCATCAAATGTCACCGAAGATTTCCACACAAGATTTAATAGCTGGATCTTGATGTCCAAATTAGCTAGGTCCAGTTCATAATTTCATTATTTCCATTTTAATGAAGATTTTATTTGATTTTAAGGTTAATTATATTTATTTCTAATAGTAAAATTTCAATAACAATTATTTTTTTTTAATGAAATGATATTTGAAAATGACTATTAACAGTTGCTATAATGATAATTAATAATTATTTGTAGGTTTAGATAGGCATGGCCGGTTCAGTGAACCGCCAGTTCGAGATGTTTAAAATTTTGAACCGGAACCGACCCTTAAACCTCCAGTTCTGGCACGGTTCCGGCCAACCGACGGTTCGAATTACGGTTCCGATTCGGTTCCGGCATTACGCAAATTTTTAAAAAAATAATAAAATTTTGATTCCGAATTCATAAATAAATAATAATTTTAAAATGTTTAAATTTTATTAACTAAACAAATTATTATAAAATTTTAAAAGAAAAACTTCTATTAACTAACTTAGAACTATTATTATATTAAATTTACAAATTTTGCTAATTCACTAATATAGAAAACTATAAATGGAATATAAAATTAATGAAATGAGTTGGAAATTATTATTTTCAAATACTAAGAAAATTATTAAAAAAATCAAATGAAGTAAATTTATGAATGGAAAAAATTGAGATTAGAGAAAGAATTTGGAATTAGATGTAAGAAAATAAAAAATAAACAATAGATAATTCCTATATTAAGAAAAATAAAGCAATAAAAAAAATAATGAAATATGGAAATTTGAGAGAATTTTGATTGAGAATAAGAGAAGAATTATGATATAATTGGTTGTGAAATAAAAAATCATCAACTCATCATATTTATACATGTTTCTCATTTTTAGTTTCCCAAATTGTCCCTTATAATAGAAAAATAACAACTATATTTTTGGATAATTTAGTAAATTACAGTAAATAAATAAATAAATGATTAAAAAATGCATAAAATTTATTTATAAAAAAATAAATAAATAAACACCCATTATATCAAAAACTATTCGTTACACTCTTTTTTTATACACTTGAAAGTTTTTTTTTTTTTTTTTTTATAAATCAACTATCCATGTACCATTTTTTGTATAAATTAAGTAAAAAAATGTGTAGTTTTTTCACCACTTTTTATAACTTATGTACCATTGTACTTATTTTCACCATAAATCAAATCAATTACAATCAAATCAAGTAATATAAATTTTTTTATAAAAATTTTAAGCTACAATTTTTTTGTGCATTCGGTTCAAACCGGACCGGAACCGCCGGTTCCGGTTCATATTTTAAAATTCACATGAACCTTAACCGGCCCTTGAACTGCCGGTTCCGGTTCAAAATTATGAACCGCCAGTTCCGGTTTGTCTACAGTACGGTTCGATTCCGGTTCGAACCGAACCGGTTGCCATGCCTAGATTTAGATGACAAATGAAGGTGTAATTAATTGAATTATAAATATATATATATATATATATATATATATATATATATATTATTTCATATTTTAAGGCATTATATCAATAAAAATACTGATAAAAAATAATTACCTTTTGTATATGCATAAATATAATACTTATTTTAAGTATTATAAATAATAATTTAATAAATAAGCGATTATATAAAAACTTTAATTATAAAATTTAAGAAAAAAATTTCATTACTAATTCTCAATAAAGTTAATATAGTCTAAAAAAGTGTACTAGAAAAATTTCGTTTAAACATAATAAAAATACAAATTAGTTTACAACTTATATTAGGAAACATCCAATATAATAATTCTAAAATTAATAGTTTTTACATGTTGGGCATGTTCGACAAAATTAGTTATTTTTAATAGCTGGATCTTGATGTTTGATTTAAAGTGTAATTATATTTATATAATCGCTTTAAAATAATTACACTTTAAATCAAATAAAATCTTCATTAAAATGGAAATAATGAAATTATGAATTGGACCTAGCTAATTTGGACATCAAGATCCAGCTATTAAAAATAACTAATTTTGTCGAATATGCCCAATATGTAAAAACTATTAATTTTAGAATTATTATATTGGATGTTTCCTAATATAAGTTGTAAACTAATTTGTATTTTTATTATGTTTAAACGAAATTTTTCTAGTACACGTTTTTAGACTATATTAACTTTATTGAGAATTAGTAATGAAATTTTTTTTCTTGAATTTTATAATTAAAGTTTTTATATAATGCTTATTCCAGGGTCGGAGAGAGGAGGAACTAGGGGAGCCCGAGCTTCTAAACTCTAAACTTTTTTCTAATTTGCTTTACAATTTAGTACAAAAAAATTTTTTTATTTATTTTGGTCTCTTAATTTTTGAAAATTTTATTTTAAACTCCTCAAGTTCTAACCGCCCTCATATAAAATGTTACAATAACTTCTAAAAATTAGTACAAACATTATATTACTGAACAATATAAAAAAAATAATATGTTACGTTTTTTACCAGCTATTTAAAAAGTTATTGCGGAATACATCGATTACATTAGCATATGGTTATTGATTTTTTTTTTTTTAATTTACCGAACAAGTTAAGGTCATAATTGGATGTAACCAAATAATACTTAATTAAGTTATGATTAAGATTGTGGGGAGATTACAATTTGAGAAGAAGAGAGAGAAAGGGACCCACGATAGCTTTAGATGGAAAAGGTTGCCTTGGGAAAGGCCAACAAAAAGTGTACCAAGTTGGGGAAGTGTCTTCCAATAGAGGCCTTGATGCTTGTCCAAATAGGAAGCTTTTAAAGAGGTTTGTTGATTGGTGAATAGATGAATGACAAATTTGGAGTACCCAACTCCAAGAACCAAACATCAACTATTTACTCACATGAACCACACAACATATGCTATGGTGGTGTGGTTGCATCACTCATGTTTCTGATAGATAGCTACACTACATTTTTCGAATCTCATCTAATCTAATCATGGAGTTTGGCATTCCTTTGCTTCCTAAATTTTTTAAAATACTACTAATCATATGATTTGTGTTTTTGTTTGTACTTAAATTTGTTTTTAGTAGGGTCAACATTGAGTTTAATAGGATGTAACTGAATAGATTTATATCAATTAAAAACCGTATCGAAAACTTTAAAATTTGGTTTGATATTGAATCGAATCAGATCAGTTCAGATTTGATTTGATTATTCTGAACCAAATAATCTATTTTGAGCGTAAAATTTAATTCGGTTTGCTATGCAAGTGACTGAACCGAAAACCATGCAGTTACTATTTGAACCGACCAATAGCCGATCTTAATAAATTTGACCAATTAAACTGAAATAAAGCAGTTCGGTTTGCTTATTTGGTCTATATGGATACTACTCACTCCTAGTTTTTAGTGTTAATATGGATTTATTAGAAAATTTTTAAAAATTAGAGTTCTTAGCATTTCAATTCTTGACATCTATTATCATGGGACAAGCTCTTGATTGTTGAGTTACTAATTGAATAACTGTTTTTTTTTTTTTTTCATCAAAATATTCACCAATAATACAAAATTTTTATTGTATTAATGAATAGATTTCTTTTCTTTTGATGAATTTATTAGAGTTTGAAGAATATTTTGTCCTTGGAAAATAGAAGTTATTTTATTTTAAAATGAAATTATTTTCTTTTGAATAGAAAAATATTTTTGTGAAATAAATGAACTCTAAATTTAAGTATCTATTTAAAGGTTGATATAAGGAAATAAATTTTAGAACCAATAAAAAAATGTAGCATAATTTTTAAGGGATTTGACTACTTGTTCTCCAAATTTTATTTGAAATTACTATCTTATAGTTTGGCAAAATTATTAATTAATCCCTAAAGTTTAATCTCAGTAACTATTTAGTACTTTCAAAAGTGTAATTTTTGAAGGTAATTTTAAAAGAATTTTGAGAGATAATATAAAATTAAATATGAATAATTAATTAGTCAAATTTTAATTACAAGTCATTTAACTGCAACAAAAATAATATTTATTTTTAGATAGAATGACCGAATAGATTGATGGAGCTAAATTTCATGGATGAATCAATGATTTTACATTTTAATAAAGAAATAATGATATTTTAATTAAATTTATAGACTAAATAATAAATTGTCGTAATTTTAAATTATTTGATCTATAGCATAAAGATGAAAAAGATGATGTGTAAAGCCATATACAGTGAAAAGGAGAAAAGAAGGAAAGGAGGAGCAAAGTCATGAAATAGGCCTTAAAATACTTCTAAAAAAAGAAAGTTAAGAAGTACTATTGTCCTTCGAAGCGAGACAAATCATACAGGTGAATTTTGATTGTACTAAAAAACAGTAGGGTAACTACTGGGTAATTAATAATATTTGCTCTAACAGCCACGTAATCAAATTTAATCAATTTACAGATGGAAGACAAGCTTCATTTACTATCTTAGGTCACAGTCAAATTCCAAAACCAACAAGGATGTGATACAAATTAGAGGCTTGCTTAGGTCCCGCGAGACCCGAATTACATAATTTTGGAAGAGATGGAATATGAATTCGGATATATGACAGAACATAACGAATTAGATCACAAATCAATCAGGATTGATTTTAAAATTTGACTAAATTGTTTTACATAAAAAAAAGATAAAATTATTATACTTATCCATTACAATCAAACAAAATTCATCAATAAAAAAAACTACATAATTAATTCAATCATGGATGATATACTAAAGTTATAATAGAATATTTGTTAGAGTTGTGTTATAGTTAATAAAAATATTAAACATAATAAAACAAAATACTTCAAAAATTATGTACTATTTAATTTTACATGTATTTTACGAATTTTAATTCATCATCGTTTTTGTTATTGTTGCATCTAAGCTTATTTAAATTTGATACTTTCTTGATTTAATCCCAAATATCATTTGAAAATTAAACAATAATAACATTAAACATAACCAATAATCTAGTAATTAGAGTAACTATAGTTAATGTCTTCTCTTGGATTGATTACTCTTTGCATTTCTTGTTTAGTAAAAAAATTTATTTAGAAAGATTTACTTAAATGCATATTGTAGAATAATAGAGAAAAAATCTAAATTGAAAAATATGTTTACTTAATTGATTCATTTTGTACTTAGAAAAGTGCATTTTTTATATTATTGTTACCTTAATTAATAAGTAATGAATTTTTTATATTGATACATTTTTTATAGAAAAATATGTTTACTTAAGTAATGAATTAATAAGTAATTTTTTATATTTTGCCCATGAACAAATGTAGTTTTGAAAATATTAAAGAGTAATTAATGGATTTTTTTCAATTTTATCTTTATACTTCTCCCATCTCAAAATATAAGTTATTTAAGATATTTGTATAAAAATTACGGAATCAATTAATCCTTCTAAATTATACTCCTTGTGAAGATAATAATTATTATATCTAATATAAATAAGGATAACGTTAGAAAGACATCAGTTATTACTTCTTAAATGACTCAAACCAACTTATATTTTCACAATCATTTTAAAACGATTTATATTTTGTGACGGATTGAGTATATATTAAACACGTTAAATATTAATTATATGAAATAAAAGATAATTTAATCAAATTAATAAATTTTTTTATTATAATTTAGGAGAATTAATTATTTTCTTAATCACCGTTCAAAAATCTAAAATGATTTATATTTGTGGTTCGAGAGGGAGTGATATTTCTTCAAAAAAAGCTGTCGAACGTTCGACAAATAATCGGAGTCCTAAACCATTATTAACCTTAAAACCTAAGTAATCTCTAAAATTAAGTAGTGCTAACCTTAAACATATATCTAGAGACACGTGTAGCTCATCAATCTATTTATTGATTCCTCAAGAAGAGTTGAATCCTGTAGATCCTATCCTATTCCTATGTCAATAATTAAAAAAAAGAGAAGTAGATCCAGGGAAATTAATACAAGCTTCATACACTAATTCATATTTATTAATGCTTGCAGTCTCCACCATTATATGTCATGGCTAATTTATTTTACTGTAAGTAGCCATCAGCGCAGCATTGAAGAGCATACAGCTAAAAGATTCCAATTGAGAGCTTTTACATTTAACTCCTTCTAAGGTTGATTATGTTACTTAAGATATAAGTAACTCGCAATTTATCACTTCTAACACATATTAGGTCTTGGTTATGGGATGGTTAGATTCAAATCAAATCGAATTAAGGTTGCAAATTGAGGTGTTTGGACAACAGGCCAAATCAAATTGAAATCCACATCTAAACCGAACTAACTCGAATCGAACTAATCAATTCGGTTAATTTTAATCTTTTTTTTGTTATGTCGGTTTGATTTAAAGTCCAAATAATAAATTCGATTCAAATTGAATAAACTGATAAACCTCTTTGAATAGCTAACTGAATTGAACCGAAATGAATCGATTCAATTTTTTGTTCAATTCGGTCGGTGGTTTTGCATAACCATAAATTTCGTGCTTTGACCCAAAATAGGAATTTTGTTATTATGGTTGGTTATGGACAAAACTTGCATTATTATAGTAGTAAATAAATAATTAAATAAACATCGTTATTATATAGAGATCGGCGCATCAATATTTATGCTTTTCACATTTAAATATATAATATTAAAATAATAAATTTCAGCAATTAATGCATGTATATAAAAAAATAAAAAGCATAGTCTAGAAGATTAATTAATTAATAAATAAAATGCTAAGATTAAAAGGAACCAAGAGAATAAAGTGAGATTAATAGCTAAAAATGAAGAATAAAGAAGAAAAGAAGAAAGGGCAGTGAAAACAGAAGCCATTATTCCCGGTGTTTTGATAGGCAGACAATACGACATTTTTTGTTACACTTCAGACAATACTTCTCTTCTTAGTATAAACTATATATTTCCTTTTTTTTTTTTTTTACTACAAAATCATGCCATCATCTTTTATTCATTTATTTTCTTATTATGAATGATTATTATTTATTTATTTTAATTTAGTTTATAAAACTGAGAGAAGCTTCTTACATAATCGCTGTATCAATGGGAACCCATATGCAGAAAACAAGCAGAAAAGAAAATAATATATGTAGTTGCAGTGAAGAATCCTACAATTTTTGTCTCTTGGAAGTGCAAAATATGCAGGCCTCATGTTCCCAAAACTCTTCACATTGTTACTGTAGTCCGCTTTGTTTAACACTAGGCAAATAGTTGGTCTTAAACATCTGAATGCTACATATTTTATAGATGCTAACTATTACATAATTCAATCATAGAGTTATATAATGATTCTTAGACTATTATATTATCTTTTTTTATTTTTGAGAACAAAACAAACTAGAAATTTCATTAATAAAAAACTGTATACAAATGTGAGATACAAATTAATATGTTTCTATATTTATATATAGGAAATCTAATAGTAACCCACTTTTATAAAGAATAAAAAAATACAATTTTGATTTGAACTTATTTGATCGAGTTGACATAACATAATATTTGTGACAGAGACGATCGCTTGCTCCACTTGATGGCTATTCATGGCACTGTTCGGTTTTATGGTTTTTCTACAAGTTCGATCTGATCACTTTCAAATTTTTTCCTTCTGTTAGAGATGAGATATGTATTTCTTCATTTATAATTACTCAAATAATAAAATATTTTAGACAAAATCACTATAATAGTGACAACAATAACTCAAAACTATATCTGAAAATAAAATCTCAATATATGGGTAGTAATAACTCAAACGTATCAAAAGATATAAGAATTAGATTTTTTATCTCCCATTGTTAGAAAATTTATTTTTTAAAAAAAATATTCTCTAAGAAATATCAAAGTAATCATAAGCTATTAACTAATAAAAAAGAGAATTGATTAATAGAAAATGAGGAAATCACTTGTTATATGGGCAAATCTTAAGTTGAGAAAAAAAAAACGTAACTAAAGACCAAGAACGGATATCTTGGAATTCTTAGCACTTTTATTACATATTTAATAAAAATAATCTCATTGCTTGTCAATTAAAAGAGAAAAATCTACCATATCTTGGTATCCAACTATCCAATTACAGTATTAGATTTCTTGATACCATAAAATATGTAAATCTAATGTTTCCAAAATTGATCACAAAGCTTGATCCCATGTGTTATTTAATTAGTGGTTAATCATCTAATTGTTAGATTTTGTCTCATTGTTGTTTGAGCAAAATAATAATCTCACTATATAATAATAATCATCCAATGCAAATTAGAGCATAAGATTATGAAAGGAGATATGCAGAAATGTGCCATGTGAGAAATGTAGATAGATTTGAATCCAAAAGTTCTTTTAGCCTTGTCTTGAACATTTTTTATATGTTCGGCACCAACTTTTTAAGTAGCTTTTAGCGTTTTAACTAGTTACTTTCTCTAGTATTGGATAATATAGGGTTTGAACTAGATTTTAGAGGTTAAAATAATGTTTTGTGAAAAGTTAACTCATGTAATGTTTAACTTTTACTCCTTATTTGGAACAAATGAATTTCATAAAATTTTGTGGTTTTTTAAATTTTGTGGAATTCATTTAGAAATCTATATTTTTGTGTTTAAAATGAAAAAAATGTAAATTTCAATTCTATAGAATTGAACATAACTACACCAAATTCTATAAAAATAATTAGAATTTCCAAATGAATTCCAAAAAATTAAGCCATCCAACATTTTATGACGAAACTACCCTTCTCCTTCTATAAAGTCAATTTTTCAATTTTTTACTTATTTAATTTATTTATTTATCAAACTTGACCAAACCATCTAAAAACCTTTTTTTTTAGTAAAATATTTTTCTATTACTGTATTTTTTATTTTAATATTTTTTTCATATTTTATTTAATATTTTGAGCTTTTTATTCTATTGAGGAGAGAGATTTAAATTAAATATGCATTCATCACTAAATTAAATATAATAATTTTATTAATATTATTTTTTATATATTTATTTTAATAAAAGTATAAAAAAATTATATAGCATAACATAAATATAATTGTATTTATTATTGTAAAATTATTATTCCAAGGATATTTTAGGAAATAAAAGTAAATGAATTTTCAATTATAAATTTGTTTCATACATGGTTTGTGGAATTCAATTGAATTACATATTTTGAACTAACCATATCAAACATGAATAATTCATTCACAAATGAATTCTACTAGAATTCTTTTACAAATGAATTCCATATTTTGAACTCATTTGTACTAAAAGGAGGCATTAACGTTTCATTAAAAACTACTAAAACAGCTAACAGCTACCAAAACAGCTACTTTTATCGGACAGACCTTTGCTTTTTTTTGGTTTCTTTTCGCTAAATCAAAATATCAATACTTAATACTAGAGTAGAATTTAAGAGCTTTGCACTAAGTTACTCTGTTACCCATTTGATTAAGACTTCATCAGTTTAAAATTTTCTAACAAGTCATGTTTTTACATGAGAATAAGTTATTTTACTGTTGGATTAAAATTTAAATTAGGAAAATAGTTGAGTTTTAGATACATTATTGTTTCTATTTTATAATTAATATAATCCAACAATAAAATAACTCACTTCTCATATGAAGACATGTTATGCAACACATCCCAAAAAGAATTTGCTTAGATAATTAATTATTTAAATGATAGAATATTTGAAAATTTAATTTATTTATATTTTCAAGGATTAAATAGGGGAAACTTACTGTGCTAGAAAATGAGGGGGAGGTGGGGGAAAGAACCCACATGGTATGTTAGGCAAACCCTAAATGCTCCTAAAATTGGACACTACAAAATGTATTGCTCCCATTCTGTATAACAGTAAATGTGATTGCACTATTTCCATGTTAAGGAAGGTTCATAGAATATTAAATTGTGAAAAGGAATAAGAATAGCACAAACAAAAACTCTTTTGTTGTTAAATTTGAAGAGAGACAAATTGCATACTTGAAAATTATAGGCACATGGATAAAATCATGTCATTTTGCATGAGTGAAAGCAAGTGGGAAGAGGGACAAAGCATTGATTCAAGGTTGGTGGTTGGTTGGTTGGTTGGGTGCTCCACCACTGCAATTTTGAAAATAATTTTCACTTTACATTTATTACTTATGGAAATTATAATAGTGTACTCAAAATAATGCATCAACCTTTTCCTATTTTCATTTCTAAGTCATAGGTTATAATCATTAATCAAGGTGTTTTCACTATTTTCCTAAAAAATTGGAAAACAGAGTTTTGTGTTCAAATCAGTCAGTTTTTTATTTAGAAAACTAGGAAACAGTTTACCAAAATTTAATTAAGATTTGAAAAATAACTTTTAAGTTATTTTCAACAGTTTTCCTTTATAACAAAAAAATGTTTTCAAACTGTTTTTCATTTTTTTAGAATGACATTTTTATAATTAAAATTATAATATTTATAAATAATTTTTTGTATAAAATATTTTCATTTGACAAAAAAAATTAAATAACACAAAAAATTATATTTTTATTTTATCAAATTAATATTTTAGCTTCTTAATATTAATTAATAGATTATCTTATTGCATAAAGAGTTAATTAGCTTATATTAATTTAAGACACTAAAAAAATCTAAAGCCCGCTCAAGTAAAACTATTAAAAAAAAAATAACAGAATGATTAAATCATAAATCATAAATTGATATCTATAGCTAATTTATGTTAACTAACTCTTATAGCAGACGATTCTAACAAATAATGAAAACAATTCAATTAAAAGAATTAGAAGTCGATACTTATTATTTAAATTTATCATTATAGTTTCTACGGTAGAACATAAGATTTATAAGGAATATTGTCAAAAATATTCTTTTAAACATTATTCTCTCTTTATCCCATATTGCAATACACAAAGATTTCAGAATTTATATATATATATAACTTATTAGTTTCTCTAACTCTGACCTATTTTTTATTTACTCTGTCAATTTTTCTTGAGTCTATGTTTATTTAATCATTTTATATTTTACTAAGAACCAATTAGATTATAGATGGTACATGCTTATTTCGTGCTTATTATTATGGAGGAAGCACACCGTAAAGCAATGGGCTTCTGGCTATATCTTCATCAACCTTCTTGTAAATATAACTGGGCTGAAAGCCCAATAAAGGGCAATGTATACATCTGGTCGGCTCTTTCCCCCTTTTTTTTTTTTTTTTAATAAGTTTCCCTAGCCGCTGGGTTAAATTTAATCCTACTCGGAGAAAATTTTTTCTGTTCACAAAAATCAAACACTCAATGTTTAATAAAGACGAGTCTTTTCCGCTGAGATTAAACGGTTAATTTTTTTCTATAATTTTTTTATGCCCATCGCAAAGTTGTTTTACATGTATTTCGTGGAAATGAATTCATTGGTACCTCTAATGATAAAACAAGCCATCAAATCCTCATAAAAAAAAAAAAAAAAAAAAAAAAAAAAAGGAAGAAGTGAAATTTTAGGGATAAACATGTGCGTTTTGCTTTGTCGAGTTAGCAAGATCCAATTAAAGCCAAACATCAAAATTAATTAAAATTAATTAAGAGAAAATTATTATTGCGTCCCTATATAATACATACTTAGTCAAGTTAGTAAGATCGAATTAAAGTCAAACACCGAAATTAATTAAGAGAAAATTATTACTATGTTCCTATATAATGATCAAATACATTAGTTGGCCCTTTTTTGTTTAAAATACATAATTACATCCCTAAGTTTTGTCTCAGTCCAATTTTTATGAATTTTCATTAATTTATATCAAAAGAGAACAAAAATACCCGTACTAGTTAGTAATTTCTGTTGTCCATTCTCTCTCCTTACCCATTATCTTCCATCATCGCCCTTGTTCACCTTTATAAATCCCTTATGGACATTTTAGGGATCATAGAGCTCTTTCCAAAACACTCAGAAATATATGAAAAGAACAAGAACAACTACAAAAGAAATCATTGTTCCAATATTGATTACCAATAAAGCTTCTCCAAAATCTAAATCCATGAATTCACTCTTTCAAGTAAAAAAACACACTATCAAATAAATTATCAGACGTTGTAAGAAAGTTTTGTTAATGATTGTAAACAACTTCAAAAGAAGTTGTACGTAGAGGGTCATTTTGATCGTTAAAAACCTTTCTCTCACAGTTGACAACCCTTTTTTTTTTTGTTTTGACTCGAAGAAAAAGACTCTAAAATGTGGATAAAATGAAAGAACTAAAGGGATTAGACGAAAACAATATTTTAGGATGTAATCATGTATTACCAATAGGGAGGTAATAATGATTTTTTCCTTAATTAACTTAATCTTTTTATTAAAAATTAAAATTATGCTAAAATTTCAAAATATGATAAAGGTTAACACTTTTTTCAAGTAATCAAGCGTATAATTTATTAATTTTTTATTTGATATTAATGACCACCTCATAATATTAGTTATTTTACTAATTATTCATTAAATGTTAAGAGAGTAATGTTTTATAATACATTCACTTCACTTCTACATACAAAAATATTATGCCACCAAATAATAAAGATCGAACTTGTATTTTCATCCATAAGGTCACTTACTACTTCAACGAACATTTTGTTGGTATTAGAGTTTGGTTTTGAATATATGAAAAGAATAGCTTAAATTTCTTTAAATAATAAAACTAAACAAGAGATTATATTATATATTTTTGCTTGAAAATAATTATATTATAAATTTTTATAGCGATAATTAGTCGTTTATTTGATTTATAGAATAAAATAAAATTTTTCAATTTTCTATCCCTAGATTGTTTTTCCAAGAACCGGTTGCATACGAGTATATAGGTGAATTTCTACCACTTTGTGCCTATAATATTTGATTTACATCAATATTTAAAGTCTCTAACTAAGTACATTTTAATATCACACACTTATTTAGTGTCAAATCCTCGTAAACAAGGCATCAAACCCTTATAAAAGAAGGAACAAAAAATTTTAAATATGGAGACAAACAATGCCAATAAAAAAATAAAGAAAAAAGATTGTCATGAGAAAAATAAATATGAGTTTATTAAGTGTAGAGTTAAACGACCGAAGAGAAGATCCACCTTCTTTTTTTACATTATAGTTAATCCTTAAATTGTCTATTATATCCTTATTAAATTTTATCTTATTTTTAATAACTCTTTAATTCTTACTTATTCCAATATAATAATTGCTCATGTGTTATTTAAGATGAATATAATAAGAAAGTTATATAAATAAAATTATTTTTTAACCAGAATAATTATTATTTCTTAATCTGTGTGAAAATACAAGATGGACGGTCTTTTGAAACAAATGGAGTAAAATTTAATATAATTAAAATATATATCCACAGTTTAAAATTTATTTATGTAAAAGATAAAAAAATGAAGAAAAAAAATGTTATACAACTCTTTAACGAGTCTTTAAGTATTAGGACCAAGATGACCTTGAGAAAATGAACAATTTCACGAGATTTTGAGCACAACAACAAACAAATAATATCGCGATAAATTAAAATATGAAAACCAGAAAAAAGAAATTTTTTTTTTTTTAGCAGTTCATAAGCTAGTCACTGTACTCTACCATGGAACGAAATAAAACCCATAAGCCTTTCATACGTCCTTGAAAAAAGCCTAATAAAGGCTTAGGCCACCGCTTCATAAGCCTCTCAAAGGGCCAAATCCATTTCCGTATATTACACACTTTCAAAACCCGGAGAAAAAAAAAAAGTAAGCATAATTTCGTCTGAAGAAATTGTTGATTCCTCAGAAAATCTTTAGCATTTATAGACAGATACACCCATTATTATTATTTCACTACTACTCATTATATCACCCATCTGTAATTGTTTGTGTTTGTCTGTGAGAGAGAGAGAGAGAGAGAGAGAGAGAGAGAGAGAGTTCTTTGTTAAAAGAGCTAAGAGTGTAAAAATTGCTTTTAATATTTTTCTGGTTTTGGTGAAAGAAAGAAAGAGAGGGAGAGAAAGAGGCTATAGCTTTGGAGTTCTTTGCTTATAAAAGGTTACAATGAGAAAGAATATATGGGTTTTGCAGTGTCTTTTATTGCTGGAATGCTTTCTGGGTATGTTCTTTCTTTTTTCCCCCCTTGTTTGAAGCTTATCTTCTTTCTCTAATTATATGTTTATTTATATTTATGACTTCTTGTTCATGGGTTTTTCTTTTCTTTTTTTTTTTTTTTTTGGGCTTATATTGTCTTTTTTAGAATATGTGTCTTTCTCCTTGGTAAAAGAAAATGAGAACAAGAATTGAGTTTTTAATACTTCTTCATTGGTCTGACCCTTCTTGATCAGGACCTAGAAGTAGAAGTTAATGTTTGTTTTATGCATATTAATATAGGACTCCCATTTCTTGGAAAGAAAATCATTAAAATTGCATTTTTAATTACTTCTTCTCTGTTTGCTACTTGTTTACTTTGATCAGAGAGGCAAACATTCTTTCTCTATGTTATATTACTTAAAGTTTTGTCTTAAAAGAAGAAGAAGATTAAATTAATTCCTTAGTTTGCTCTAAAGCTTGGCCTTGTCTTCTTGTTTCTATTTCCATCACTATGATTTTTACTGTGCCAATTTTTTTTTTTCAAGAGAACTCACAATTTTTTTTATCATACCTTTCTCTCTCCATCTCCATTCTTTCTTATTGGACAGCAACTGTTAGCCCATTTTAGCTTCAAGACTGTAATCTTCTTAGAATAGAAACTGCTCCACAGAAATGGTAATGATGGCAATGGGTGTCTTTTTGACTGCCTAAACCATGCACTTGGACTGGCTTCTCATGGTCAAAATTAGAGCTTTTAAAGAAATATCACATCCAAAACCGAAAAACAAAAAGATTAATTTTCATTTATTATCTCATTTATTCTATTTTTATTGTGTTTTAAGGCCATAATAATTGCAGAGATATGCTGTTTCTTGGAGATATTTAATTGATCTGATGGTGAAGATGTAATAAAAATAATGCATTAAATATAGAATAGGAAACATAAAATGCATTAAATATAAAAATAGGAAACAAAAAGTGAATGGAGATGAGACATTCTTTGCTTATGGGGTGCGTCTTATATGATGCTTTAGGAACCCAAATCCGTATTATCTATTCATGGAATAGGTTATGTAAAGCTAATGTAGTAGTTTTTTTCTCTTCTTTTTCTAAAATTTTTGGATCCTCTCTTTATAGTTTATATATCATATAGGTCACGGAAGCTAATAGTTTGGAGTTAAAATACTGGAATTTATTTGTAGTTATTGCCTTGATGATCTACTGTTTCTATAGTTTATGACTCTGATGATGGTCATTAACCCTTAGTTGATTATATTTAAATTTTGGGAAATTTAAAATAAGTATAGCATTGAAAAAAAAAAATTTATTTGGGTTATTGAAAAAAGAAATTATTTAGGTTGTTCATCTTAATCAAAATTAGTTTTAATTGAACAAGTGTAGAAGCAAATCTTTGTTTGTTTTCTATTAATTTGAGTTGCTTGAATAGCAAATAGGAAATCTCTTGCTGTTACACTATTTCTCTTAGAACATGATTCTATAAGAATTGTAAGGGAAAAAAAAACGAAGGTAAGAGTAACCAATAAGTAGTTAGATGTGAATTAGTTAATTACATCAAGATATTGTTCCAAATGGATATTCTACTAGTAAAAGTTTGAGATCTCTGTAAGAGAATCTCATGCTCAAATTCCATAAAGCAAAATGGGAATGAATTATTAGGTAAGGCAGAAGCCTGCTGATAGCCCATGGGATGGGACGATGGGTACTAATTATTCCCTCGGTCCCAGAATATAGGCGCTTTTGAGTGATAATTCTATCCAAAATATAAGTCGTTTTGAGCATTTTAAGAAATAATAAATGATGTTTGCATTGGATCAAATTACCCTTGGTTAATTAATTGCTTTCTTAATTTCTGTGCAAAAATCTTAAACAACTTATACGAAGGAGCATACTCTCGTTGAATCCAATAATTTCTCTTTTTTTTTTTTTTTTGGTAGTTCATCTAATATACAAAAATATGTGTTCAGTGTTGAAAATTGAGGCAATAGTGCAAGAGAAAGCAGATGCAGCAATTCCAATAACAACATTGTCACCTCCAGAAGGCAACACAACATTCCTAGGAGGCACAACATGGTGTGTAGCCCTTGCTGGTGTATCTCAAATTGATTTGCAAAATGCATTAGACTGGGCATGTGGGCTAGGGATGGCTGACTGCAGAGCAATTCAAGAAGGTGGAGCTTGTTTTGAACCTAACACTCTCTTGTCTCATGCTTCATATGCTTTTAACAACTATTACCAGCAAAATGGGAATTCTGATATTGCTTGCAATTTTGGAGGAACTGCTACTTTAACTAAAAGCAACCCAAGTAAGAAATACTTTTCCCTTCTCCATCTTCCTATTTAGTTACTGGTGTTATTTGCATAATTTAACAGATAAAAACTCTAGATTTTATTTTATTTTTTTGAATCGCTAGCGTTTGGGGTTTAATTTTCAATATTTTAATATAATTCTTTCTAACATTATTAAACTTTTTTTAGAGGCATGATAGATTGGTGTTTAAAATAATATAATATAAATATAAATCAAAATTTCAAGTATTGTAAGAAAAATTTATCATAGTAATCGCCATTGTTGTTTTGCAGGTTATGGAAAATGTAACTATGCTGCAGCTGGATTAGGGTATGTTTTTAGCACCCTAAAATTTCCCCATCACCCTCATAGGAACTAATAAAGATTTTACTTCTATCAACCATCATCCAACCTTTTTTAGTTTTTCAATTTTAAGTATTTCCAAATTACAAATAAATTCACCAAAGTATTCTTTTTTTTTTTTTTTTTAAAGTAAAAAATTCTGGTTTTATTACGGAGTTACTGTGGCCACCCCCAAATTTTAATTTTAATTTTTTAAATTTACCTTATAAAATATATAAAATTTTACTTTTCACCTATAAAATAGTGTTTTTTTTCCCAATCTGTAAATTTTGAAAATTCTTTTTAGCCCCCGCTAATTATTTTTTTCTAGTTTCACCATTGTTCATTACCATCTCTAGTCAAACTCAGCAGCATTTTGATTAACATTTTAATATTTTCCTCTCTGGTTTATTGTGTTCTCAGGTCTCTTCACTCATCAGTGGCTTCATGGTCCAAGCACAGTCCAAACATGGTATGGTGGAAGCTTGTTGGGATTTTGCTGCTTTTGTACTTGAGAAGGTGATTGTGGAGTCAATTATCTTTTGGCTGAAGCTTAATGGTAATCATTATTAGTACATGGAAATGAATTTGTGCTTAGTTAGCTAAAGTAAAGATGTTAGGTGATATTACACTTTTGTAATTGGAATTGCTTAAGTTATTCCTACCTTTGGTCAGGTGGTTTGGAATCTATATATGGTTTTTGCAATCAAATCCTACTTTTTTGTGCTCTTTGTATGCTTTATTGAATTATATGTTTCTATATGGTTGTTGGATGCCTAATTAAGGTAATGGAAGTTTCTTAATTGCAAGGCTATGAATTCATATTTAGAAGAATAGCAGGAATAGAAGAATTCATATTTATCAATTTTGTTTCAAATTTAAATAATAAGACTTGCTAGATTTTCTTTAAGGTTTTTATGTCTCATCTACCTCATTGCTGATGAAATGACAATATTAGCCTTATTGACTTGAATGAAGAGGCAGTAGTAGAATATATCACGAGAAATTGAAAGAGGATAAATTATGATGAGAAATTGTTATTATTATTGTCAGGAAAGAGTGTTATGGAATATGAAATAAGAAAGAAAAGAAGAGAAGAATCTGGCAAAGTTGTGAATCTATAGGAAGGTAGGGTCCACAATCGTATCCGGGGACTGGGGAGAATAGGAAGAAGAAGAAGAGATTTACGTTTGTCCTTTTTAATTTTTAGAAATGAACAAATCGTATTCTTAACATAGGGCAGTGTTCTCTGCATGCATGTCAGAATGTGAATGCCTTTTCTTTTTAGGCACGCGATTTCTTGCTTGCTTGCTTGCTTGCTTTCCTTTGCCTTCGCCTTCTAAGCTGACATTTTTTCTTCTTTATTTTTAGCCTTATGTTTTGTCCCAAATTGTATTTTTAGTCACTTTTTGGATGATAAAACATTACTCTCTAAGTTGAGAATAATGGCTGAAAATAAGTTTATTTTGGTCCACAGTAAAAAACTTTTCTATCAAGGTAAGTTGACCAGTGTAGTAGACGAAGTTTGGCTAAGTGATCTTGCATTCGCGATTGGGGAGTTTTTGTACAGAGATAATTCCTTTAGGAATAGTGATGGAGGCAAGAAGGGTAACTTAAGGTATCCGCATCAATTCAAGGGTTGAATTTAGTCGGACAGAGTCTATAGCCTCACGTATGAATCATACTAATGAAATTAAGTATTTTTATTAAATTAAGAATATTTCTGACCATACGCTTGGAAAAAAAATATAAAGTTAGAATATTTTTTAAAGAATCCTTAATTTTATTTGTTTGGTCCATAAGTGGAGCCATGAATTCAATTTATGTAAAAATTCATTAATTTTTTTTGGTATAAAAGAAGAGGAAAAACACTAAAAATTGTATCATCTAGAATAAGCAATGCCCACAACATCATGCATCAGCCAAGGGAGAATGTCAGTCTGGAGGATGATTGAGAATATGTAAACCCAGGTCAGAAGAAGAAGCAAAGCCCGCAAGCCAATCTGCACTGAAATTGATTTCTCTATAAATACAAGAAATGGTGATGTCCTCAAAAAGCGTAAAATATGGTTGGATAGACTAGGGGTGGCTACGGTTTCGGAACCGGCGGTTCCGGTTCCAAAAAAATTGGAACCGAAAAGGTCCGGTTCTGATTCCGGTTTGGAACCGAACGGTTCCGATTCTGGTACGGTGACAAAACCGATGGTTCCGATCGGTTTTCCGGCGAATCGCATAATTTTAAATTTTAAATTTTGAAGACCGGTTTTCAAAATTTAATAAATTTGTGAAAGTTATTTGTAAAAAAAATACACCTAAAAAATTAAAAAAATACTTCAATTAAATTTATTTTTTTAAAGACTTGAACATAATTATTTTTTTAAAAAAAATTCTTCAACTGAATTTATTTTTTGTTTAAAAAAATTTGAATATAATTTAAAAAAAAAATACAAAACTGACAGTTTATAACGGCTAGAACCGGCGGTTCCAATCCGGTTGCGACCGATTTTCTAGAACCGGAACCGAACCGGAAATCTCCGGTTCCGGTTCCGGTTCGGGACCGATTCGAACCGATGGTTCTGGTTCCCGAAACTGTAATATGACTACCCTTAGGATAGACTGCATGAGCGAAATCACAAATAAAAAAGACAGATAACACCATTAACCATCTTAACAACAATCATGTTATCACATCCCACCTGAATTGCAGGAAATTCACAGCTATGAGTAAATTTAATACCTTCAAAAAGAGCCCATAGCTCAGCTCCCAGCACGGTTGGTTGACCAATCCTGCAACAAAACCACCTAAGCAGTTCCTCACACTATCCCGAAATAAACCTCCAGCATAAGCAAGTTGACCTGCAATTCATTAATTTTTTTTATCATTTCTAAGTCATTTTCCTTGTAACATAAAATACTGTCTGATTTAAATTATATATACTTACTAGGAAAATACAGTAAAAAATTATAATATACCTGAAATTGTCCAAAAGAAATACCCTCCTACACTTTCACAATAATCCTCTGCTTTCCTCTTAAGAAACTGAAACCACATAAGAGCAATCTCAACCAATAAAATTGTACTACATATCAAATCATATAATATAAAGAACCTTATGGTCTAAAGTACGATGGATCATGAGTTATTATTATTTTGGCATAACTGCAAATAATACTTCATAATATTAAATTGCATGGCATCGTCCTTTGAAGAAGTAAATAAATGAGAATGTGTCGAACCACTCATCCTTAAATTTTGCATTCCCATCCCATTAGCTAGCCGGGAATCAGAGCATCTCCATCCAACTTATTGAGTTAGGACTAAATACTATTTAAGCAAATGGACACATTAAAAGATAAAATGCTCCCAATAAATCTGTACTTTATTATGTAGATTGAATTTTTAATCTCACTTAA
This sequence comes from Jatropha curcas, assembly GCF_041381405.1. Classification (NCBI taxonomy): domain Eukaryota; kingdom Viridiplantae; phylum Streptophyta; class Magnoliopsida; order Malpighiales; family Euphorbiaceae; genus Jatropha; species Jatropha curcas. The sequence goes on from NC_143160.1 coordinate 9,745,687, forward strand.
GAGAGCAGACTGTCCAACCACTCCATCACAACACATGTTATTCTTACTCTTTTCGCTTTACTGTCAATTGTCATCACTGCGATGGGATTTAACGTTACATGAGTAGTGGTAAGGCGAACAGACACTCATTGGACTGAGGTCAACGCGTCATTTTTGCTACCGGGCCTAAAAATAATATGGAGTGTCAAAGCCTTGACAAATAAAATTACAGGCTCTCGATAAAACAAAGCATACAAAGTTTGATGACTATCCATTCTTCCTTAAACTTCTATAATGTTGAACTTGAAATTATATTTTAGAAAATAAAAAAATATTTTAAAACACAGTTTGAGGATCGAAATAATATATATATATAACGAGCTATACTACTCTTAATTCATCAAATTAGTTAAAATTATTATAATTGAGGGAATTCGAATTTAAAGACTCTCATTTTTTAAGTTGCTGAAAAGACTAATCAGACCATACTTAGCATAATTTGAGAGAGTTACTGATTAGTTTTAATAACTTTTCTCTTCTAATAGTGCAAGAAACTACTTATCTTGTTTTAGCTTATGAATCTAAAGCTCTATTGTGAGCTAAACGATATTAATTCTTTGTTTTTTTTTGTTAAAAATTTAGTTAATGGGAAAACCTAATTCAATTGTATTATATTTACTTTAAATATTTAATGTATTAATCTTATTTTAGTTTATGTAATATGAAAAAGTAACAATATGTATTTAAAAATAGATTTATTGAAAGTGTTTTGTTTTTTAAGAATAACAAAATAATATAAAAATAGATTACAAAATAATGGGCCTGGGCCAATTCTAATTCATCCACACCATAAGTCTATAACCCAACAAAGATCACAAGACCCAAACCCCAAATCCATTTGTTGGTACTATTACATTTACAAGATCTCAGATACCCAAAACCTTATCCAATTGAGTAACCCTATAGCACAATGCCATGTCAGCAACAAGTATCTAAGTGTATCCAATTCTAGCATTCTAAAGCCACAAATTGCACATGTGGATATGCTTTACAATTCCTTATTACTCATTTTATATTTGATTTTAGATACCTAAAAATTATAAAATTATCAAAGGAATAAGTTATAAGAGAGAGAATCATCAAAATTCTCTTCAAAGGTTCAAATGGCAGCCTCTATGATGACCACTCTTCCTCAATTCCATGGCCTAAAGCCCCAATTCTCTTCTGCTCCTGTAAAATCCCTGGTTAGTGATTTTTTTTTTTCTTCTTTTTATTACTTATTTTCCTTTTGTTTTATTTAATCAAATTAAAATTGCATTTATACAATATAAATGAAAATTATGCTTTTTTTTTTTTTTGAAAACGATGAAAATTATGCATTAAGAATGGATATTTAGTATTTGGGATGAGAATTCAAATTTAAATCTATTACCGAATCATTGATGCATTAACCGTTCAGCTATGTTTTGGTGTATGAAAAATAACAAATTAATAGGATAATTTAATATTTAGTGCTTATCTTAAAATACATAATGTTATAAATGATTTATACAGGCAGCAGTTCAACCCATAAGGCGAAAGGGAAATGGAGCTTTGGGCACTCGAATGGATTTCATTGGTTCTCCCACAAACTTGGTAAGGTTTTTATTATTTTTTCTTATTAAAATAGAGTTTGATAAAATAAATAATTATATATTAAAAAGTTTAAGAAAGTGATGAAATTTTTTAAATGCAAAATTATTTAAAATTCCCTTATTTTATTTAATGGAAATTTTTTAAGCTAAGCGGAAATGTGGCATCATGAATCAGCTTTGACACATTATATATACTCAATGAATTTTAATTTAATTAACGCTTTTAGGTGTTATGGTTGCAAATATAAGATTGGTTTACTAGTTTGTTTTGGATTGAAATTGAATTAGTATCGATTCAGTGAAAAATCAAACCGAAATAAATTCAAAAGTTTTCTTGATTTTTCATTTCTGTCTTGATTTATGATTTTTTTGCTGAATTAGTTGCCCAAAATATTTAAATTAAAATTTTAATTACTCGATTGTGCTATAAAAATCATGTTAAATTTTTATATTTGTCTATGTATTTAATAAATCTAATGATTTGGACAGATAATGGTGACAAGTACAAGCCTAATGTTATTTGCTGGGAGATTTGGGTTGGCACCATCAGCAAACAGGAAGGCGACAGCAGGATTGAAGCTTGAAGTGAGGGACTCTGGTTTGCAAACTGGCGACCCTGCTGGTTTTACTCTTGCTGATACCTTGGCCTGTGGTACTGTTGGGCACATCATTGGTGTTGGTGTTGTTCTTGGCCTTAAAAACATTGGTGCCCTCTAAATTAACAATCAAATATTTTCACCTTCTCTATTAATTATCTCTCTTAATTATTTCTTTTTTTTTTTTTAATTTATTAATTTGCCATTTTTCTCCAAAATATTGAAAAACAGATTAGGAAAAACAAAAACAAGGAAGAAAATAGAAAGAAGATTGATATCCAAATATTCTCAAATTCACTTATAGAATCTCATTTTTATCACTATAGTAAGACATCAATCAAACACTCATCACATTGAGTTAGATTCATATGTCAATGTATAGTGAAAACTGAATATGATGAAAAATTGAAAGGTTGAATTTACTTGCTAAAATTTGGAATTATTGCTTTCTACAAATAACGAAAAGTATCACTGAAATTTTTTTATGTTTGGAATGGTTAAAAATTAATTGATAGAAATGATTTTTTAATTAAAGAAAAAAATAAGTCATTTTGAAGGTGACCGGCGGAGGCGGCGGGAATGGTCATAATGAAGAACGGATTCCTCCTGCGATTAACCCCATTAGTTCAGCTCAAGTGATTCCACCGGTCTTCAGGTTGCTCTAGCTCTAACTCAAGTATATATAAATTTGGGAAAAATTTATCTAGACCGAGTCTATTGTCCCGTTTATTTACCAAACTAATAAATTAATGATTCTTATTGAAACAATGATTTTTCTAATCATACACTTAGAAAAAAAAAATAGATAAAATCGGAACACGCTTTTTAAAATTTTTAATTTCATTTATTTGATTTATAAATAGTATTATAAACCTAGTCTAAGTAAGTTTTTTTCCTATAAATTTCAACGTAGTATTAGAGCGACTCGCCCGGTCTAAGGATCCGCCGGTAATACGAACAATTTACCAACTCGGACAGATGTCTCAAAACCTTTTGCAGAATCGGCAATAAACCATGATACACTTCTTGAACATGTATCTTAACTACTACCTTCCAATATGTCGGCTATTAGTACAAGATAATACCTCACGAAGACCTTAAGCTTCGGCAAAACTTTGAGAATTGAGGCCAAAGCATGCGCTGGAAATTTCGAATACAAAAGCTTCATCGCTTTCGATTTTTCATAATCATGGTAAAAATGAAAATATAAACTAAGATTATATTTGATCCCCTTAATTTTGAAAATTTTCTTTTGGACCCTCTAGTTGGAGTTTTGTTTTGCTACTGTGTGTATGTTCAATGGCAATATTGTCATACTATGCACGGTTAAAGAAAATAATATAATGTATATAGCTTGTTAATAAATTCTCGAGTATAATTTTTTATATTATACTATTAAAAGATATAAATACAAATAAATGAATAATAGACAATGTAATCATGATTTTTTGATTAGGAGAATGAGAATTAGTAGATAAACATGTATTGAGAAGCATGGATTGAGAATGGTGAAATTTATAAAGATTAATTAAAAAATAAAATAAAAGGAGAATTAATTAATTTGATTTATTTTACAATTAATATAGAAAATAACTTTCCATATCATTTAAATCTAAAAATCATATAATTTTATTTTAAATATGAGAAAATCCATCATATTTAATATAATTTAATTCCAAAAATAAAAAATGATTTATTTTACTTTTACACTATTTATTTGAAATTAGTATAAAACAATAACTGATCTATCATTTAAATCCATAAAATGAGTATTTTATTTATATCACTAAAAGCTACAGTATATAAATTACTACTTAATATGTTATTAATTTTCTAATCTTGTATTATATTTAACATAATTTAATTCAATTAGTAAATAATCATAAATTCTATTTGTTTTCAAATAAATATAAAGACAAATATTAAAACACGTGTCATTACTATAAAACAATTATAAATATTACATATGTCAATTCTTTAGAATCCTACGTGATAGTACCGAGGAAAACCTATATCGACAACTTTATAACTATTTGTTATAGATTGATTTGCTACATGAAAAAAATATTTTTAATTATTTAACAATTATCTTAAAATATATATTAACTAATTAATTATATAATAGGTAAATTAATCATTCGATCAAAGTTTTATAAAAAGACAAGATAATTATTTCTAAAGTTTGTGAAAAAATAGAAAATAAATTGTTGGGAAAAGAGAGTTTCAAGTCAAAATTTATAAAATTTCTCTCTATTTCAACTATATATATATATATATATTATATTTATTTTATACTTAAAATTTTCAACTATTCGTCATCCCACAGACAAGAAACATATGTTTATTTAAAAGAAATTTTAAAAAGTAAAATTAATAATTTTAAAAGGCTTAATTATGTAATTTTTATTTAAAAATTTATTTCTAAAGAATATATCTAATCAAATCATACAAACATAAATAAAAAATATAATAAAAAGAATAATTTTTTTATTTTTTATCTATCTCCCAAATAAAAAATAAATTTTAAAAATAAAATATAAAATTTTTAAATGGCTCATTATCATATATATTTATTAAAAAATAAATTAAAAAAGGTAAAACACAATCTTGAAATGCTTAATTATCTATATTTATTTATTTAAAAATAATTTTTAATAAATTATATCTAATTAACTAATAAAATTTAATTTTAATTGCCTTTAGAGTATTTTAAAATTCATTAAAAATGCTATCAAAAATCCTATTTATTTTCCTTTATTTCCACATTTATGTATAATATAACTTATTAATTATAGAATAGATCCCTCATTGGATTGGACACCATTAAATGGTTGCAAACAGATTGTTAATTTAAGTTTTTAATAAGTGGCAACTTAATAAATATAAGAAATAAGGTTTCAAATTATAATAAATATAAGAAACAAGGTTTCAAATTAAACAAAATGTCAGATTATACATTAAGATAATGTCAATTTTAGTCAAAAAAAATTCATTAATACTCAAACTAACCTCGATGATCCATGTCAAGTGTTAAACCAAAACTAACAGAGTCAAACCGTAAAATTATTTACCTCTACTCCAATCAACAAACAGCAAATACAACTCTTATCGACCCATGAAAAATTAATCCTCCGTGCAAAAACGTTACAAAACCTGAAGAAAAATTTAAACCCATTATCAAGTACTTATAGAACAAATTTTTTTCATTTCCAAAATCGAAAAATAATCAGAGAATCTAGGTTTTATAAATAGAAAATAAAATCTCATTAGGTATAAGGATAATAAATATAAAACTGATTATTTTAATTGTTTAGGTCAAAATGATATTTTTTAAATTAAAATATGACATCTACTACAATATCCTTCTTAATAACCTCCAAATGTTTTTAAAAAATGAAAATCATAAGATTTGTCATTATTACGAACAATAAAAATAGAAATAAAAAAAAAATGGTAATTTTCACACAAGGCTAAAAACCCAAAAACGGCGTCGGAGCTTCTCGGTAAAGGGATAGAGTATAGACTATAGAGGCAATTGGGGCAGTAAAATTAAAAAACGAAATAAGGCATTTCAGGCTTCTTCTTTTAGCTTCTAGTATAGCTCACTGAATAAAATAGCTTGCAGAAGCCCAAAAGGCAGACACCGCGCAGGGCGATAGAGACAGAGGAAACGAGCACGGATCCTCCATTGAAAAAGAGAGAGAGAGACAGAGAGGCAAAAATAGAAGAGATGAGTATATGGAACTACGTGGTGACGGCTCAAAAGCCAACCAATGTTACCCACTCTTGTGTCGGCAATTTCACTAGTCCTCAAGAGCTCAATCTAATTATAGCGTAACCTCTTCAAATTTATGCTTTCTTGCTGTATACATGCATTATCTTTATATTCATTTGTTTATCCTTTTATGTAATTGATTTTTGGTTTTTGTTTCTTAGGGTTTTTGTTCATTAGATTGTGTTAAATATTTCATTTTTCATTTTTCGACTGCACTGTATATATATTTGATATAGATTAGCAGTTCTTAGGTTTTTTTATTTTTTATTTTTTTTTGAGGTTATTGCTTAGTTTGTGCAAACATTATATGTAGGTTTGTGCAGCTTTAACAAAGTTGAAAAATTAGTATAGGAATTGTTTATTTTCACAAGAATGCAGTTCAGCTGGGGAAAAAATAGGACCTAACTGAGATTTTGTTTTTTTTTTTTTTTTGTCAAATTTGTCATATTTACTTTGGCTAAGTATTCTTATGAATGCTGTAGCTTGCTGGGTAACTTTATGTTGTTTGCCTTGGTGATAAATGTTTTTTGTTTTCTGTGCATCTGAGAGTAAGTTGAATTCTGGATCATGTTTTTGTTTAATTTTATTTTTTATTCTTTTCATTGTAAAGGTTAATCCTATTTTTTGTGTATGGACTTCTGAATTTATGTCGCATAGAATAGGGTGCTAAGCCCAATGTAAGGAAAAGTTCAGTTATTATTTGCTGTAGTCCAATAGAAATTTGTAATTAAATAAACAATGAAATGAAGGGTAATAGTGCAAAGCTAAAATGTCAATATAGTGGAATAATCAATGTAGCGATATGGTAAATTAGGGGGAAATTGAATATCAATTTTGCTTAGACCTGTGGAGTGTCTAGTACAATATTTAGTTTTGTATTCTGCAAACTAGCATTAAAAATGTGATTACGGTCCTTTAATTGCTGCTAGTTATTATTTTTGTAATATTTCTAATAAATTTCTTTGCAGCTTGATCGTTATTACAATTTAGAACACTTTTCATCTGTAATCACTACTGTACCTTCTGCTACAATGGGCATTACGTTTGCATTATGATCCATTATGAGTTTAACAAAGTAGGCAAGCAATTTTAATCTTAATCCTAATGATAATGTGATTAAATTCACAATTACAGTACTACAGATATGATTATAGTATAGCAAACATATACATACACTATGGCATCTTTTACCTTGTTTGTTATTAACTCAATTTATTGCTTTAATCCCAGTATACAATTGAAGTTGCATTGGCATTTCATGTTTAAAATTATACCTCTATGAGTTAGCTGTCTATTCACTGTCTCCTATGCTTTCAGGAAATGCACTCGCATCGAAATTCATTTACTCACTCCTCAGGGATTACAGGTATCACGTCTTTTCTATTCTATAAGTGTCTGCACACATGTCTTGCACTCTGTATTTGTCGGCATAATTACATGTCCCTTCGTATCTACATTCAAATTTCATATTGAGCTTTCTATTATAAAAGCAAAGTTAGGATTTTTTTTTTTTTTTTTTGAAGTGACACCTAGGAAATTGAATGAAAACATTTCTATGCAGCCTATGTTAGATGTTCCAATATATGGAAGAATTGCGACACTTGAACTTTTCCGTCCTCATGTGAGTATCTGTGTTTATTTATTTTTCGTCTTCCTACATAGTTGTGTCCTTTCCTTATTACTTCACGATTGCTTTGTGACAGGGTGAAGCACAAGACTTTCTATTTATTGCTACAGAAAGATATAAATTCTGTGTTCTTCAGTGGGATGCTGAGACATCCGAGCTTATTACAAGGTATGAGCATGAAAAGTTAAATAATAAGTTTGTTGTTGATTTTCTATTGGGCGTTTGACAAGTTGAATGCTTAGTGCTCATACATCCATTTTATGAATTCACATCTTGGCAATGGTAATGTGCTTCTTATGTGGACATTTCTAGGTCTGAGTTGTGTGTAGAACCATTTCAGCAAGTGGATTATGAGACATTATGGGTTTGAACTTCAATGTTGTCTAATGTGCTACAAACAGGGCATAAAGTGCAAATATCCCGTAAACAAATTAATACTCAAAGGATTTCTGAAGTACAATTCTTCCAATTAATTATGAACCATGGCATATGCTATTTGCATCTCAAATGTCATTCGCTCATTTTATCTTCAACTTCTGCTACTGGCACCTTTTGTTTAATAGGGATAATTGCAATTTTGGTGTATGAACTTTGTGATTTTTTCTATTTTGGTGTATGAATGGAAAAAGTTAACAATTTAGTGAATCAACTACTAATTTTTTAACAATTTAGTGAATTTTGCACATGTGTCTAGCGGAAATCCTTGTAGGACGACATAGGCCCACTTATTCATTTGGTTTTTGATTAGTAGGCGCCAAATAGGAATCCACGTGGATTACACTAACTAATAATGGGAAATGCCAAATCAACCCCTGCCTCTTTAGCTTCCCATTTCACCCAAACAATGACCCAAGGATTGAACTCTCAAACACAATCTCAAATGAAAAAAATCAATTTTCATGGAAATCTCTCAAAATGGAGAACTCATTAAATCTCTCAAAAAAATCTTTATAAAAAATATTGGCTTTATAATACCTTCTGCTTAAAACCCATGCCTTCTCCTTTCTCTCTCTTTGATTTGTCTCTGCTATCTTCAATGGCAAAAACCCAGAAGCCCAAGACAACAAAGCTGGTATAAGTATCAGATGCTAATTCCAAACAAAACCCCTTCAAAAATCCAAAATTTCTTTAAATGCAAGAGTGAAACCTTCCGCATCAACACCCGTTGCCGCCGCCGCCAGCAGTGGTCCTCCCAAAAATACTCAAGCGATTTTTCTTTGTCTTTCCAGCACTATGGGAATTGAACTCCAAACATTAAAGAGCTTAGCCAATGGTGGTCTAGCGTTTCTGTTAGACATTGTGACTCCTGCAAAACGGCACCTGCTGCTGCTGCATTTTGCTGTGCTAACTGCGATTCCAAGATCCATGGTGCCAATAAGCTTGTTCCTAGACACGAGCTCATTTGAATGTGTGAGGTTTGTGAGCAAGCACCTGTTGCTGTCACTTGCTAAGCCGACGCTGCCGCTCTTTGTTTCACGTGCAACGATGACATTCACTCTGCTAACCCACTTGCTCACCGGCATGAATGGGTTCCGGTTGAACTGTTCTTCGACTCTGCTGATTCCATTATTAGATCGTTGCCATTCAATTTTCTAGTTGGTGGCTCTGCGGCCGGATACCACCACCACCAACAAGATGATTTTATGAGAGACTCTTCACCTACTCGCGTTAAATCTACTGCTTCTTCTTTATCTGAAACTGAAGAAAGAAACTCTTTGTATGCAGTTTGGGTGAATGGGGCGTAGAGAAAGATGCAGGGATAGATTTGTCATTTCCTGTTATTAGTTAGTGCAATCCACGTGGCAATCCATGTGGATTCCTATTTGGCGCCTACTAATCAAAAACCAAATGAATAAGTGGGCCCGTGTCATCCTATAGGGATTTCCGACTAGACACATGTGCAAAATTAATGAAAGTGTTAAAAAATTAATAATTGATTCACTAAATTGTTAACTTTTTCTGTTCATACGCCAAAATAATTGCAAAGTTCATACACCAAAATTGCAATTATCCTTGTTTAATATGGTCATTCCTAATCTTGTCCAACCTTATATGACTATGGATCCATCTCATCATTTGAATCTCTGAAACATTCATCTCTGACTTACATCCTTTGTTCTGGAAAAATTTTTGAAATAATTTTTTTATGGTACTGATTGTGAACATCAAGAAAAAGAAACTAATGCGTATTAGAGAGTTGTACATGAAGGGGAGTTTTATTCATTGTTGTTTCCTATTGGCATCCTTTTATCCCATGCTTTGGGTGTCATTTTGTCCTTTCATTTTCATTCAGATTGGTATTAGATCCTTGATCCAAGCTTCTATTTCTTTCCTCTGGATGAGCCTTCATATTTGTCTAATATTTGATGACTTCTTTCAATTACAGCTCTTGTATTGACTAGTGTTTTCCATTTTCCTGTAGAGCAATGGGAGATGTATCAGACCGTATAGGTCGTCCAACAGATAATGGTCAGGTAATTACCGTAGTTCTGACTTCTGAGCAATCATTCTAGCAGTTTGAAGCATAATCTACACTACTTGTTCTTTTCCTTTTGTTGTATATTTGCTGTTGCTGCTTTTTCACTGGCGATAACAGCAAACTCATTTCATGAACTCTATTCTCTCTCTTTCTAAGCAGATTGGCATAATTGATCCAGATTGCAGATTAATTGGACTCCATTTATATGATGGGTTGTTCAAGGTACATGCATTGATCCTGCTAATCTCTATTATACTTTTTTTTACATTACAATGTGAATTTTAGCCTCTTTTCCTTTTAGAATATTATGTTATTTACATTTGTTTGCCATATTGGGATGATAAGAATGATAATAACCATAACTTTCTGTTTTGTCAGGTTATTCCTTTTGATAACAAAGGGCAGCTCAAAGAGGCTTTTAATATAAGGTATATCATCTAATGTTGTACTACTTCATAAAAATTGTACATTTTTGTAAATACCTGGTTTCCAATAAGTAATATTTTATGCTTTACTAATTTGCTAGTTAAGAAAAGGGCATTAGTATAGCCATCAAAGAACTAGAAGCTAGGTTCATTGTGATAGGCATCAAGTTTAGTCTTTGAGAATGCTTATTCTTGTCAGCTGATGCCAGCATTTTGTTTCATATATTCATTTATATCCTAAAAGTTCAAATGTTTGCGCTGTCTTAATTTCAGGCTTGAGGAACTTCAAGTTTTGGATATCAAGTTTCTCTATGGTTGTTCAAAACCTACAATTGTTGTACTTTACCAGGTCCCTATTTTTTCCTTGTGTATCTTTATCTTGTTTAGGTCTTGTGGTTCTTTTCTCTTTTCTTGATACATTGATCTTCTTTACATTACATTAGTTGAAATGAAGTTAATATATGTATTGTTGTTAAACATACTTTACATAAAAAATGCTGTCAGCAATTCACTCTTCATTGAAAGGTATTTTCCATTCCTCCTCAACACTTCATCTAGAATGACAGTATTCCAAATTTGATATTGCACAACATGTAAAATAACAATCTTTCTTCCCTCTTTCCTCAAACACCTTGCTTAGCCTATTCTACTCCTTTATCACTCCTGCGTGGCCCCTGATATTTTCCTTTGCAGTTTCTTTGTACTTGCAAAAAAGTAGCAATTTACAATGATGTTGGAAAAGAGTGGTTATCATCTGAGTTGGCACATTAACTTTTAGGTTAAATTAATGATATTCTTAAAATAAACAAGAACTACATATCTACTGTCTAATTTATGTCATACGTGTCTTAATAATGTACAATTATCTTCTCTGCATATATGATTCTTTTGCAACTTCCCATTCTATTTTGTTTGTCAGAATATTACGCTCCCTTTGCCTCTCCTAGTGTCAGAATATTCTTAATTGGTGGTTTGTTTTGTGCTCTTTTCTTTGTTTGTATTTCTCTCTGGTTCCTTTAATTCTTTTCTTATTCACTACTCAGATACTTATATAGACTTTGGCACTTTGGGTAAATATCTTAATATTACCTATCTATCAAAAAAAGATAAAAGTACTCATGTAAATATGAGCATTGTCATTTTTATGGTCTGCCAATGCCTTGAAAATCTATATATTCTTTCTGAATTAGTTTTACCAAATAATCATATGGTTAATTGGATGGCCTCATTAAATTGTTCCTGTTGTTGCAGGATAATAAAGATGCTCGACATGTTAAAACATATGAGGTTGCTCTGAAAGATAAAGATTTTGTTGAGGGTCCATGGTCTCAGAACAATCTTGATAATGGTGCTGACTTGCTAATACCTGTGCCCCCACCTCTCTGTGGTGTCCTTATTATTGGAGAAGAAACAATTGTTTATTGCAGTGCAAATGCATTTAGAGCAATTCCAATAAGACCTGTAGGTTACTGGTCAATTTTACTAAGAAGCTGTAACCTATTTGCTTATGACATTTTTTATCCCTTATCAATATTTGTTATGTGCTTCTAGTCCATCACAAGAGCATATGGAAGAGTTGATGCTGATGGTTCTAGGTATTTACTTGGTGATCATGCTGGGTTACTTCATCTTCTTGTTATAACCCATGAGAAAGAGAAGTAAGTGATTCTTTTATCTCATACTTATAATGAACACAATGCAATTAGAGAATTTGTTTTTGTAGGAAATGATATAAAGTTTAAAACATTGCAAAAATAGCAGAATCTTCTTAAGACTGGGTCCACTTGCATTGCAGGGTCACTGGTCTCAAAATTGAGCTCTTGGGAGAAACTTCTATTGCATCTACAATATCATATCTTGATAATGCAGTTGTCTATATAGGCTCAAGCTATGGAGATTCACAGGTAGATATTAGTTTTATTTTCACGTTCAAATAATAATCATTTGGAGCTATTATTTTTTTTATATTAGTACACTGTTACTATTGTTTTATTTGAGAGAATCAGTGTAGCTAGGGCTTTTTGACTATTTTTATTGAACACGGACACCATGCATGTCAATCTACACAAAATTGGTGGAAATCAGATAGGGAACAATGAAAAATAGAAGTTACTGTTATTTGACTGGCTTTGATGGCAGAGGGGAGGTTAGAGGGATATAGCAAGGGATTATGCCCCGTCTTCCTTGTTGCTGAGAGCTTAAGGGATTTTTTTTCTTATTTTTTTTCTCCTTTTGGAAGCTTAACACTGTAAACATATTTTCTTTTATTTTATAAAACTTGAACAATTTGAATCCAAATCATCAATGAAATGTAGGTCCATGACTGCAGAATGTGGATCATCTTTGTTTTGCACCTGTGTATGGAAAAGTAATTTGGATATGTTGGTTTACATTTTTTCCTTTTGCTTTGCTACTATTTTGCTAAGACTTTGTTGTTTGTTGTTTGTTGTTGCCGTTGCTGCTTTGCTATTATTTTAACTTCATTGCATCATTGGAATATGAACAACACATAATGGTGACTTGCAGCTAATAAAGCTAAATCTACAACCTGATGCAAAAGGTTCATATGTTGAAGTGTTGGAGAGTTATGTAAATTTGGGACCAATTGTTGACTTCTGTGTGGTGGACCTTGAGAGGCAAGGCCAAGGTCAGGTTGTGACTTGTTCCGGAGCATATAAGGATGGTTCTCTTCGCATTGTTCGAAATGGAATAGGAATCAATGAACAGGTTGCCTTATTTGAAAAAGTTCTATCAGTAACCTTAGTTTATATTTTTTTTGGAAAAGTATTGACCACCACGTGTAATGTAGGCATCTGTAGAGCTTCAAGGAATCAAGGGGATGTGGTCATTAAGATCTTCCACCGATGATCCATTTGACACCTTCCTGGTGGTTAGTTTCATTAGTGAGACTCGAATTTTGGCAATGAACATGGAAGATGAGTTGGAAGAAACTGAAATAGAGGGTTTCTTTTCACAAGTGCAGACTTTGTTCTGCCATTATGCTGTCTACAACCAGCTTGTGCAAGTATGTTCACCTATTCTTAAATGCATAAACTTTTGCCAGTAATTCCTATGATTATTAGTGCACTCAGCAAATGAATACTTTATCTTCTGAAGATATTTTACCCTATGGAAGGAACTATTTATGTATCATTTATTAGTATTGTACTCATTATTGCTGACTGACTGGTTACCTGACAGGTCACTTCAAGCTCCGTAAGATTGGTCAGTTCTACAACAAGAGAGCTCCGGAATGAATGGAATGCTCCATCAGGTTATTCGATCAATGTTGCCACTGCTAATGCCACTCAGGTTTGCTCCCACAAATCATTGGCTGTCTTTGAAAGTTTGTCTTACCTGTATATTGAAAATGGTATCTACCATAAGCGGAATTGTTAATTGTACTGAGTAATTAGTAAATTACAAAAAAAGCCCTTAGGAAATTCTTTTTTTCCATAGGCTTCCAGGAACACGTTTATATCTAGAATACCTACATGCATCATAAATAAACTAATTAAACTATAAAGCCAAGTTGGATTAAGTTTTGGCGTTAACAATCTAAGAAGTGATTTAGGGGTGTCTATCGAAAGACTACATAGATTATAAAAAGTGTATAATCTTTGGGTAACAAAATGTTCAGATGATAGCTCGAGTTAATTTAGAACTTGAATATCATTTCACCCTGAAACTTCCCTTTGTTATTTTGAAATTTGAATGGAAATTGTGCCTATAATTACTTTTTATTCTGCGGTGGAGTAATTTGTTTTTGGAGCTTTGCAAGTTTCTCCTTTTGTATTTGTTCTCCATAGTTTGTACAAGTAGGGTTGAGAATTTGATTGTGATAAAAGATCACTTTGAAAAAACAAATATGAAATGATCCATTTTCAAATTAATAATTCGGGATAATGTGTAGTTTGTATCACTTTTCAATATGTTGAGATCCACTTGACACAGTTTGACGCGCTTAACACAGCATGTGTATGAGACATGCTCAGTTACTATATATTCCTCTCTTTAGTTTCTCTAGTTGACTTTTCTGGTTGCAAGTTTGGCGATCTTATTTACTATTTCATCTCCAGATTTAAATTTCCTTTTCTTTAGTTTGTACATCATACTGGTTAATGTCTATTCTCATGAACAATTGTCAAGAACATATGTTTAACTTGCGATGATGTTCTGTTTGGACATTGTTGTGGTTGACTTTCAGGTTCAGCAGGTTATAGAAATAAATTTTCTCAACATTCCACTGCTTATATGACAGGTTTTATTAGCTACTGGCGGCGGTCATTTAGTTTATCTGGAAATTGGTGATGGAACATTGACAGAGGTAAAACATGCTCAGTTGGAGTATGAGATATCATGCCTTGACATTAATCCTATAGGTGAAAATCCCAACAATAGTCAGCTGGCTGCAGTTGGAATGTGGACGGATATAAGTGTCAGGATATTTTCATTGCCTGACCTAAATCTCATAACAAAGGAGCATTTGGGAGGAGAGATAATACCTCGTTCTGTTCTTCTGTGTTCCTTTGAAGGGGTATGCTAATACTTGAGCTTTCTTCATTATCAGTCTTGCATTTTTGTCAATCTATTTCTTTGGGTGTACATTCTCCACATGTACAAAGAACTTTTATTTGCACTGGATATAATTAATGAGGCAAACAATTTTTTTTTTGGAAGTTTTAACTTTCGGGAAAGGACTTGCAGAAATTTGGTTATTACCATTACTTCATTCATTTGACCCTTGTGGAAAATATGTGGGCCAAATCAGATTGGAAAATCGGCATTTTGTTATGTTGTTTAGGTTTATCAATTTAAACTTTTTTTTTTTTTTTTGGAATTTTTATTTTGTGTAGGATCAGGAAAAAAAAAAATTCCAAATATGTATTACCCTAGTTAGTTGTTATTGCCCATCTCAGGCTTTGTTCTATTTATTAATATATCAAACGGTTTAAAAGTTTTCCTTTCAAATTTTTTTTCTACAAAAAGTATTTCTAAATTTATTTTTTTCCCATTTATACTATATTTTGCATTGCTATTAATTTGATTAGAGCAGATTTTGGAAACAAAAGATTCATATAACTGACCCCAACTAGTTTGAGACTTAGGCTCAGTTATTGTTGTTGTAGTACCACAAAAACTTCCTACTTGTTCTACCTGACCTGACAATTGTATTGGTTCATCACAAGTGCTCAATTTTAAAAATTTCTTGGAAGTTTTGAAGAATAACTAATACGATCATGTCATGTCAAGTGGAATGGTAGAGGCAGTAAAAAGTGGCATTTTAGTGTATTTTAATCTTCTAGTTTCTCATTCCTTTCTTTGACTGTTTCGTCTTTTTCAGATATCATACTTGTTATGTGCTCTTGGAGATGGTCATCTTTTAAACTTTCTATTGAATTTGAATACTGGGGAGTTAACAGATAGGAAAAAGGTGTCTTTAGGCACCCAACCTATAACACTCCGAACTTTCTCATCCAAGAATTCCATTCATGTATTCGCAGCATCAGATAGGCCAACTGTCATTTACAGCAGTAACAAGAAACTACTATATAGTAATGTGAATTTGAAAGAAGTTAGTCATATGTGTCCTTTCAACTCTGCTGCTTTCCCAGACAGGTAAATTTTCCCTAGCTTTCTTATACTACAGCAGTGAAGTGTATATTGGGATATTATTTCTATTTTTGTAGTTCTTTTATGTCTCTTCCTAAATCAATTACAATTTAAATGGCCACATTATTATAATATTGTTTTCCTGCTTCATGTATTTTACTGGGATTTAGCCACCGCGATGGGATGTTGTAATTTTTGGTAAAATAGGTTCTCGAGATTCTGCTTCACGTTGTATGCAAATGTGAATTGAATTCTCAACTTATCTACAGTGTTGGTGGTTAATTATCTTGTCTAACCCCTCAAATACCAAGCAACACACTGTCAATTCATGCCTTAACTATAAATATCTTCCCTTGAAGTAAGGGGTGGGGACAGGGGAGGGTGGTCCTATGAAGAAAAATAAGACACCTCAGAGGGGGGGGGGGGGGGGAGTGCATTGTTTGTTATCCAATCTGCCATGTGATTAGCCTTAGGATGGATATGACATCCTGAGACATTCCTATGACCCAAGCTGACAGTAAGACGCAAGTCTGTGTTATCTGCTGAAAATGAACAGTAGCCTGGCAGTGGAATGCTAATCTTGTTGTAATGCAGTGGTTGAGAGATAAAAAAACTGTCATTGAAAGTACTCTTTCTGACACTGATGAAGTAGATGGCAGCATAGTTGTCAAATCGGGAATCAAAATTTTTATTTTTAGAATCGAGAATCGAATCAAAATCTTAGGATTTAGTATAACAACTTTTCAAAATTAATTAAAAATAAATACATACATATTTATGGATATATTTCCATTAATTTTGTCAAAAGATACCAAAATTAATTGCAAGTAATATATTTATATAAATTTCAATTCTAAATCATTTACCAAACACAAAATGAGAGAGAATTTAATGACTTGTTTAGTTGTCAAGTTCAAAATATCAAACTATGAAGTTAAAATTTTAATATAAAACAAAGTAAAACTATCAAGCCATTATCCTATCCAAATCCATATTTATTCATTATCATTTCCAAATTCAAGCCCTTCGTTATCTTCATCATCTAATATAACTATATTCTCCTACTCATTTTTTTCTCTATATTGACTTTTCCACTGATTTTGTTGGGTAAGAGAATCGTTCGACATGAAAATCGACTCGAATCATAAGATTCAAGTCACATGAATTGTAAGATTCATGAGCAATATTGATTCACCCATAAGGTTCGAATCGTTTAGCATGAAAATTGAATCGAATCGTATGATCGTTATCATGAATCATAAGATTCTGATAATATTGGGTGGCAGGCAAATATATTTTGAGAACTATGAATTTATGATTCTTAACTAATTAGTGGCTCTTTTGCTAATGAGATGAGGATTTGGCACCTTCTATTATACTGTCTAGGATTTGTAATTGCACCGCAATTGCACTTAACTGTATAATTGCACTTAACTGTATAATCGAGGCATAAAGATATTGTAGTTTGTGGTTGGCCAGCAGATGGAAGCTCTTCCTGCTATTCTTATTATCATTTTGAAAAATAGTTTCTGTTCTTACCATTTTGTGGTCTATTGTTGAACAGCCTTGCAATTGCAAAAGAAGGTGAACTTACTATTGGCACCATTGATGATATTCAAAAGCTTCATATTCGGTCAATTCCACTGGGGGAACATGCAAGGCGCATCTGTCATCAGGAACAGTCTCGGACCTTTGCCGTTTGTAGTTTGAAACATCAATCTAATGCAGAAGAATCTGAGACACATTTTATTCGTCTGTTGGATGATCAAACCTTTGAATTCATATCAACATACCAACTTGACCCATTTGAGTATGGCTGCTCCATACTTAGCTGCTCCTTTTCTGATGATAACAATGTGTACTACTGTGTTGGGACTGCTTACGTTTTGCCAGAGGAAAATGAGCCAACTAAGGTAGAGACGCGTATATACCATTAATTTCCTTCTGAGTCAAAAAAAATGAGGTAAAGTTTTGTTGACTAACCAATCTATTTTCTGGTTTAGGGTCGAATTTTAGTTTTCATGGTTGAGGATGGGAAGTTGCAGCTTATTACTGAGAAGGAAACTAAGGGCGCTGTTTACTCTTTAAATGCTTTCAATGGCAAACTGCTTGCTGCTATCAATCAGAAAATCCAGTTATACAAGTGGATGCTTCGAGATGATGGTTCTCGTGAACTGCAGTCTGAATGTGGACACCATGGGCACATACTTGCCCTCTATGTACAAACTCGTGGGGATTTCATTGTTGTTGGCGATCTGATGAAGTCAATCTCCTTGCTAATCTACAAAGTAAGTAAAATTCCACTGAATGCAAATACGTCCTCCATTCTAACTTACCTAATAATTGGCATTGTTGTTGTGTCACAGCCAAACGTCGTGATTGTTCCAAAATTTCTCCGATTTTCTACAGAATTGCCTTGCTTTCCTAATTATGCGTCTGACGAAGTCTTTGAGCTGGCAATTTTGTTTTACCTATATAGCTACTATATTTCCTTGTTTAACATACTATTTTTCACCTGCCTTCAGCATGAGGAAGGAGCAATTGAGGAGCGGGCTCGTGATTATAATGCAAATTGGATGTCAGCCGTTGAGATTCTTGATGATGACATCTACCTGGGTGCAGAAAATAACTTCAACCTATTCACAGTTCGGAAGAACAGTGAAGGTGCCACTGATGAGGAACGAGGCCGACTTGAGGTTGTTGGTGAATATCATCTTGGAGAATTTGTGAATCGATTCCGACACGGTTCCCTTGTCATGCGCCTGCCAGATTCTGATGTGGGTCAAATCCCAACTGTTATTTTTGGTACTGTTAATGGTGTAATTGGAGTGATTGCATCACTTCCTCACGAGCAATATGTCTTTTTGGAGAAGCTCCAATCAAACTTAAGGAAGGTAATAAAAGGTGTTGGAGGGTTGAGCCATGAGCAATGGAGATCATTCAACAATGAGAAGAAAACTGTGGATGCCAAAAATTTCTTGGACGGAGACCTAATTGAATCATTCCTTGATCTCAGCCGCAGCCGGATGGATGAGATTTCCAAGGCAATGAATGTTTCAATAGAGGAGCTGTGCAAGAGAGTGGAAGAGTTGACAAGGCTGCATTGATATCAGTCTTGCCCAGTTTTTGCCTGTTGGTTTTTCGGTTCATTGTTTTGTTATTATTATCATTTTGTATCGCTTACACCATCACTTTTTTGTTCTGGTTTTGAGTGCAAGGTTTCCAAGTCAAAATGGTAACCTAACTTTGCAAGTGACTGGAAAATGCATGTGTAACATATTTATTTATTATAATATCATGTTTCAAAAGGTATTAGACCTCCAGTGTCAAATATGTACTAGTAAACCTGGGTCTAAATTCAGCTATATTTTTGTTAGGCTCAATACATAAATTTACTTTTTCATTTTTTTACGAAAATATTTTATGGTGCTTCCAATTTTTAATTTGATCTATTTAACAATTTAATTTATAAAATTGTATTTATTAAATATTTTAATTGATAAACACTTATTGGATAATTGAAAAAAAAAATGAAATATATGTATATAAAAATAAATATCGGTATTGAAAATATAATATTTAATCATATGGTAACTTTTTAACAGACTTTTAGCATTGGCCGGTCAAAACACATTATTTTTTTACGGTGTTTGGTAACGTTTTATAAAATAGTAACGTTAAAGTAATGTTTTATAAAAAATTAACACGGTTTAATGAAAAGTCATTCAAACATGTAATAAAGTAATGTTTTATAAAAAATTAACAGGGTTTAATGAAAAGTCATTCAAACATGTAATAGCTGTAAAAGCAACTAATTTAATTTTGCCTAATAATCAAAATAGATAATTTTACTTAACAAACCCAGAGTGTGCACGCCCAAATTACTTCTTGCCTATAGTGCTTCTTGGACCATATTATGCTTGATATGGAATCCCAGAAGGCTTTCTTAGGCTGGCCCAAATTGCTCTCACGAAGGCTTAGTTGTTCTGCTTCCTTAAGCCTCATTTCGGCTTAGTAAGCTCTACTTCTCCCTGGGCTGAAATTCTATTTTGGGCCCGAGTTAAAAAAAACAATTAAAAAATGGAAAAGCCAGAGAGAAAACCAAAAAAAAAAAAAACCAAAAATACAAAAAGTCACCACCTGCTCCCGTATAAGATCAGCTTCTAATTGTCAAAGTCTTATCCCTTCTTTTGCTTAAATTGTTGCTTGAAACAATCATATGTGAGTATTTTTATTCCCTTCTTAATTACAATCCAACACATATTAAATTTGTGATCTAAAATTTCTGTTCTTCATTTGCAGCTTTATGGCAGATTCTGGTGACTATCCTCTCTACAGCTGCAGAAATTGCAGAAATGCTCTTGCCTTCCACTCTGATCTTATTTCTAAATCTTTTGTGGTCACTTACTTTTCCTTAATTCTAATTTATTTATTTAATTAATTATATTATATTATATCTTTTAAATTGTGATCTCATGTGCAGGCAAAATCAGGGCAAGCATATATGTTCTCTCATGTGAAGAATGTTATTTTGGGTAGAAAACAAGATAAGCAGTTGATTACTGGACTCTTCACTATTGCTGATATTTACTGTAGCGTTTGTGGAGAGGAATTGGGTTGGAAATATGTTAGAGCTTTTGATCTTAAACAAAGGTACAAGGAAGGTCATTTTATTGTTGAAAAATTGAAGATTTTTGAGGAATACTAGACCTCCTGCATCTCGTAATAATGAAAAACTTATCCAGATCATATCTATAATCTGCTTATAAACAAAATAATGAAATTAAAAATTTTTATTGAAAAAATACAGTAAAAAAAAAAAATAAATTATGAATATTAAGGAATCCTCCGTTTTATTAAGATTGGTTAAGATTCCATAAGTAAACTTGTTTGTAACTTGGAATTGGATGTTTGTAATAATAATTGTTTCGTTCTTTTTTTTAAGGGGAAGATAAGATTTGAAGGTTGTACTGGGTTTTGCTTTGGAATTGGAAATTATATTTTTGAAATAATCTTTATTTTTATTTTTTGTTTATAAGGAATCTAAATATATTCATATTTTAAATAATTTAAACTTTTATTAAAATGATATATTTATTGTATTTTGGTAAAAATATAATAAATAAGTTATCCCACATAAATTATGAAAAATCTAGTCATAGGGTGATTCAATTTAATATTTGCCAGAGCTGGATAAATACAATCCTCAATAAAGTGAATAAATTATATTTGATATCATTCTTCACAGCTTATAACATTAAAATAAATTTTTAAAGAAAGTTCATTTAAATTTTTATTTATTAAATAACTGTGTAGAATTTGTTGGCATTTTTGGTTGAAATCCAATAAATTTTATTCTAAAATTTGTTTTCTTATGTATAATTATATAGAATTTATTATTCATTTCATAAAAATTTAATTAATTAAATAAAATATAAAAGAAAAAAAAATCATATTCTACACTATAAATAAAATTGTTTTTCATTCTCTAATAAACAACATGCCATAGCAGAATAAGCTGCAAAAATATATTCTATCTTGCACTGATTTATGGGTTTATTGGGCTTTTCTTCTTGCGATATAGGCCCACAACACTTTAACCCAAAAGTCTACAAAACCGAAGCAAAGAATTTTTCTTTCCATTCGATTTTCATTCAGCGCAAATTTTAAATTTAATAAAATAAATCGAATCAAATGCAATTAATTTGACTATACATTATTCAATTCGATTCGGTTTACATTTTAAAATTTTCTATTATTCAGTAAATATTAGTTCGATTTAATTTTAAATCGAACTGATCTAACTCTAAATTATATTTTACATTGAAAAGTGATCGTTCATATAAATTAAATTAAATCGAACTGCTCTAATCCTTAACTTATATTTTTCGTTGCAAAGTCATCCTTCGTATATATAACAAAAATGCTGGCATATGAAATGAGCTAGATTAGCAAACTGTAGCCCCCACCTTAAAATATCAATGAAAGCTGAAAAGGGTTAGACATTAGTATTTATTTGACTGAATAAACTGCATTTGGTTGACTTATCAATTCCAAATTTTGTACCTATAATGCAAGTTGAGTCATTTTATATTATTAAATTTTATAATCTGATAATTTGATTAATTGAATCTGACTGCTTAATCTATAAAAAATAAATTTTGATTGTTGAATTTTCTTGAAGAAAAGCATAAGCATTATTTCATTTTCACCAACATCAACCCATCTTGGATTTATTACATTATTAGTATCCCACGTTATGTTTCGTTATGTAAATTGAATTAGAAATATATTTATTACATATATTATATTTCATTACAATTTACTAAATATAATCTTATAAATGACGAAATATTTTCCTTTATATATATAGTTGTGACATCAAAATGTAAATTTTGATAAATTAGTTAAAAAGAAAGTTAACTTGCTAATATTGATGGTCCGATTAATATATCGATTCAATTATTAAAAATACCCTAAACTTTGCGGGTAGTTTTAATTGTACTATAAAACCAATTTTCTTCTCTTATTATTTTGAATCTCAATTTTAGTTATAATAGCACACTAATTTCAAATTGTATCTAATCTAATAAAAAAAATATTATTTTCATTAAAACTCTACTCTCTCTTATAATCGGATTAATAAAAATTCATTGTTTAACAACGTTCTAACTAATATTGGTTTAGAATTTAAATTCGTGAAGAGCCAAGTAGAATAATAACTTTTAAGTTAATTGTAATTGTCCTTTTTTAAGTATGAAATTTTGTTTATACCCAGGTTGAATCTCTTATAAAAATAGATTTTATTTATTACGGCGTCATTTTATTTTTAGAGAATCATTTCTTGTTGTCAATATTATATAAATAAATAAAAGTATTTTTATTTTAAAGATGAATAGATTATTTTTTATTTTAATATTTATATAAACACATATAAATATTTATTTGTTTATAAGTGGTGGCAAGAATAAGTCTAATTTAGTGGAAAAGGTTAAAGTGGATCTATAAACATAATATTTTATTCATTAAATTTGGTGTAATTTAAAATTATGATGCTATTGTACCTAAAATCAAAGTTTAGGGTACTAGAAAAAGAAAGTTAAAAATTTAAGATATAATTAAAAGTACTCACGAAATTTAAGATTTTTTTAATAATTTAGCCTAATATATCACACATGCGTCGTGAATTTCATTTATTAAAATTAGGGTTTAGCATTGTTTGAAAAATTAGGGTTTAATACTATTCGAAACGTTCTAATAACAGTATTTTGAATGTACTAATTTAATGCGTTAAGATCATTTGAAAAGGAGATTTAATTTAAATGAATAGAAACATAATTTCAACTTGTATGCATAAGGTTAGAGAATCAACAAAGGAAACAAAGACGAAGAATATGTTCTTCTCAAACTTGCAATAATAGAATAACCGGGAGACTGATTTGTGGTTCTTATGTACACACCTATAATATTATAGGTCGAATTGAGTCAATTTGATCCGTTTTGCTTTGCTATTTTATGTAATTAATTTTATTAAAAAAAATTAAACTTTTTCAATTCATTCCAATTTTATCTAAAAACTATATAAGCTTAAATACATTTAAAAAAATTAAAAATTAAATCAAACTAAAATAAACCAGTTTGGTTCTACTATATCATTTTCGATTTGATTTATATCTAAAAAATAAATAAATTTATTCAATTTATATTGATAGGAGACAATCAAGTGTGGTCTAATTAGTATTTTTATTTACACGAGAAATAAGAAATTTCGAATTCAAGTAATTTCGATTATAAATGTTTTCATCAATTTAGTAAATTCAATTTAAAAGACTATATAGAACACGCTATTTCAGCGTATCAGAAAAAAAAAATTATATTGATCGGATCTATACCGACCTAACCGAATGGTTGCAGAGACGGAGAGACTCTCTTTGAAATGAAAGGACAACCACGTGAAATTAAGAACAGTGGACAAAGTAGATAATGTTGTGGAATTTGAAGTAGTAATTGAGAAGCTTTTCGTTGGTATTGATGCATAAAAGTTAGAAACCTTTCACATTTCAAACACAAATTGACAAAATTCTCATCACCAATTTCATACCCAAACAGACAAAGACAAACATATCTCTGTCCCTCTCATTTTCAAATACTGCAAAAGCATTAAGCTCCCCACATTTTTGAGATTCTCAATCGAATCCCACCCTGACTTTTCTTAATTACATCTGTCTTTTGATATTTTCACCACGTGTCAGACCCGTAACTATTTTCATGGTTCACAGTAAATTCGATTAATTTCTACTATTTTTTGAGGCAAACGGATTGGCTAATTACACCACTCTTAAATTTATCATATTGTGCCTCTTAAAGAAAAACTTATTGTGCTAATAAGATTTTACTATATGGTTAAATTTGAAGTTCTAAATTCAAAGATTCAATGAATTAAAGTTATACTGTGCACTACGTAACCGTGAGCAGCCATCTCTTTAAACAACGTTCACCAAATCTATGATAACATTAACTTGATAATAATACTTATAGTAGAAGAGACTCAAATTTAATATTTCTTGCTTTCTATTTCATCTATAAGACATAAAGAAAACCAATCAAATAATATGTGTTAAGTTAGAATTGTATTTATGATTTTTATCCTGATAGGTTTAGGTCTCTTTTGGGTTTGTTGTTCAAAATAAGATGGGAATAAAAAAAATTCCTCCATCTTCTGTTCATTTGTTCCTTTTAAATAAATTCATATTTATTTTTCTATAATAAATGATTTATATTCGCAATAAGTATAATCTTTGATTCATATCAATGGTGTCTGATAATGTAACATGTTTCTTCGTGTTTCTCCGTTACGCATAATGACCGTAACTCATTTATGTGTCCATATGCAATATGTTACTAGAAAAACAATTTAGTATATAAAAATTTAGAGAAATT
The DNA here is from genome assembly GCF_041381405.1 of Jatropha curcas. Classification (NCBI taxonomy): domain Eukaryota; kingdom Viridiplantae; phylum Streptophyta; class Magnoliopsida; order Malpighiales; family Euphorbiaceae; genus Jatropha; species Jatropha curcas. The sequence goes on from NC_143160.1 coordinate 9,770,755, forward strand.
ATTTTATCGTTTAAATTAAATAAAGCATTAGTGACTACTAGAAAAATTTATGTCTTTGATTAAATCATCCTCAAACAAAAAAAAAAAGGCGATATCGGTTAGTTTTACTATATATTATTTGTAATGCTTGAAATTTTGATATCATTTGAATTTATATTTCTAAAAAAAGTAAAGATAAAATAACAAATAATCAATAAAATTATAAAAAAAAATAAGAAAAATAGTGTTTTACTTGCATTTCTAAAATTTGGTTGATTGTGAAACTTCATATCATACAGTAATGGATCATTCCACAAGTTTCGCGGTACCAAATTCACTTTCTCAAATTCACATTTCAAATTCTATATATAAATATTAGTTTTCTGTGCCTTTCATTCATTTAACAAGTAAACTTTACCATTACAAATCTCAACTACTAATGCTGCGACACTTTCCTGCTCTTCATTCCTACAATTCTTAACTGACATTCAACTATATATTTTATGTATAAAATAAATTATTTTTTATTTTAATAATCAAACTATTCCTTTTTAATTTTTTTTTATTTTATAATAATCATAACTAATCAAGTGAATTATTTAAAGCGAAACAGTATGGTATGACTTTGAATAATTTTTCATTTCAATTTTATTTAGCTTGCGTACATTATATAATAACTTAATGGTAAGTGTATATTAGACATAACAATAAATTGAAGTTTGAATCTTCCTTCGCCAATACTCACATATATATAGAAAAAGATATATATGCAATTTCGTCATTCTCATTTTAGATTATTATTATTATTATTATTAAGTATAAACTACTAAGAGTGAGCTTACGGTATATTCAGTTGTAAAAAATGTAAAATTGATTTTTTCATAAGTGAAATTCAGAAGTAAAATCGAACTAAATTAGTATCTGAATTGAATCAACTTGAATTGAACCAATCATTTTGATTGATTCTTACTATATAATTTGTTTTTATGTCTAAAAAATTAATTTCTATTAAAATCTAACAGAGTTTTAATTCAATACATTTCTTAAATTAATTTTAATATTTTAATTTCATTTTTGATTTAATTTATTAAGATTGATCCGTCTCGGTAAATCTGGATCTGCATTTTAGTTCAGATTTTTTTTAGTTTAAAAATTAAATCGGAACCGTCGGATCAACCCATTATTTCTCAAAGACTCTGAAGCAGATTTAAGTAAATTAAGGAGCAGTATAAATTTTTTTTTGGGGTCCGCTTTTCTGACTCAACCGTCAGTGTTTTCGGTACGACAGTACACAGAAGTTAGCACTCGCTTTCGATGGCTTACATCTGTGCTTATGTCATCAAAAGTCATTAGCAAAAGTTGAAATATTTAGTACATTCACATCTACGCAAGGGCCCGGCTTTTCTTTTTATTTTTTTCTTTAATTTAATGCGATTATTTTGAGTTTGAGTTAGCCAGATTTCCAACTTATTTATATAAATAAATAAACAGTTATATTATGTAAATTACTAATTAAAATTATAAAAAATATATATATTTTAAATTATTAGTTAAAAATTAAATATACTTTATATTATTTGGTTCCCTTGAGTTGTTTTCATTTCTTGTTAGTAAAGCTTTATTATTTTAAATGGACTTAAAATCGAAATCTGAAATTAAACAATTTTCATTTTTTTTATGTCATTTCAGTTCCAAACAATTTATAATTAAAATTGACAAATTTGATGATTTGGAAGTGAAAACTTGATTAAGGCCTCATTTCATTCAAAATTGACTATTTTCTAGGGAATATACTCCTCAGAATGACACACGTCTAAGAAAATTAGTCATAAGAAGTATAATTTGAACATATTTAGAAAGTAAATTGCTATCAAATTATAAAAGATAATAATGCTAATAATATAAATTTAAGGCTATGTTTGATATGATGTAATGCAATGTAATGTAATTAAATATGTAATGCAATAAAAAAGTAATGGAATGAAATGTAATCAATATTCCATTACTATGTTTGGTAATATAATTGAAAAAAATTTTACAGAATGTAATCACCATTCCTTTTTTATGTTTGTTTGAAAATATGTGATGTAATAAGCATACCACCATCAATCATACCACTACCACCACTCTATTGCCACCAATATCATCACTCCATCTCCACCGCCACAACTACCACTCTACCACCACCATAAATCCACCACCACCACAATTATCACTCTACCATCACCACCACTACCACTACCTCAAACACGACTCCACCACCACCACATCATTATTAACGCAAAAGAAATATTTGAATAAAAAGCTATTCGCTATATTAAGCTACTAAACACCATCCAGATTTATAAATTTATTTGAACTAAAAAATTAAAAGAAGGTAACCTGAAAAAAATATAATATAACAAAATAAAAGCTAAAAGTCATTACAAATTAATTTTTTTTCATATATTTTCGTTGAATAAATTAAATTACAATTAAAAAATTATGGGTATTTTGATATTTTTTGTGTTTTTTCATTCTATTCTTTCCATTCATATAATAAAATATAATTTTATTGAATGTTACATATTAAACACTAAAATATAATTTTTATTATGTGATGGTGGAGTGGTGGTCGTGGTAGAGTGGTTGAGGTGGTGGTGATAGACCATTGGTGGTGGTGGTTGAGGTGATAGCGATATAGCAGTGGTGGTGGTGGTGGTAGAGTGGTAGGGCGGTGGTGGTGGTGGTTGAGGTGGTAGTAATAACGCAATGGTGGTGGTGGTGGTAGAGTGGTGTGGTGGTGGTGGTGGTAGAGTGGTGTAGTGGTGGTGGTGGTGTGATAGCGCAGTGGTAATGGTAGTGGTGCAATGGTGGTGGAGCGGTGGTGGTGGTGCAATTGTGGTGGTGGTAGAGCGGTGGAGTGGTGATAGTGATGGTGTTGAGGTGATAGTGTTAGAGTAGTAGCGGTTGAGATGGTGGCGATAGAGCAGGTGGTGATGCGATAGTGGAGCAGCGATGGTGGCTGTGATGGAGTGGTGGTGTTGGTGGTAGTTATGGAGGAATGGTGGCAATGATGGAGTGGTTGTGATGGTGTTGGGGATGGTAGAATGGTGGTCAAACAATAGTGGTAGTGGTGGTCGAGCAGTTGTTATAGTGGTAGAGTTTTAATTTGAGTGATTTGATGTAATTGGTATTACATATGCTTGATGTTATGGATAATACATGTGTTTTTGATGTAATGAATATTAAATCAATGTAAGAAATGAAGATTACAAATGTAATCTCAATTGCATTACATTGTTAAAGAAAGTCTAACCAAACAATGTAATCAATCATGTAATGTAATTCTAATTCCATTACATAGTTGATTAAATCATACCAAACATGCCCTAAGTGTATTTAAGTAGTAAGACAAATCAGTAATTCACTGCATTTAATCAGGGAAGTGCAACTTCTCTAGTTATCTATGAGGAAGTTACTTTGCAAGAGAAGTTGGATGAGCCACTTTTTGAAAAATAAAATTGATAACCCAACTAAACACAAATAATTTTTGTACTTCCCAAAAAATTACACTTCTCTAGTCTACTTACTCCTAAATAAGCATCATCTAAATCTAGTAGCCATTAAAACGCGAAGAGCAAAAGTCATTTTCTATGATTATACTCCCTCTGTTCTCTTTATATAGAGAAACTTTCTAATTAACGCATTTCTTTTATATAAAGAACTTGACTCAAAATGAAAATTTTGGGAAGGATGCCAAATGAAAAAGTCCAAAATGTCCTCATATTAGCTACGTAATCTGCATGAAGATTTCACTCTAAACGAGGAAAGTGGCAGACAAAAAAAAAAAGACATTTAATGCACTTAAGTTTATAAAGTCTGATTAGATGACTAATTTTCAATGTGTATTTTTAATAGTGTGCTCGACTTTATGGATGTGGGGACAAATATAAGCGATAATTTGTGTAGTTATTCAAAATACAGACACACAATTGGATGGTTGCACTATAGTTTTAAAAGACGCTTTTATGTTGATATTACACATTGTAAATATGTGTACGAATTTCGTTAACTCCAAATTACTTAGTGTACTTTTATAATTTATCTAAACACTAATGAAAATTTTGTACTCATATTCTGAATAAGTTGTATAGAATGAAAAAAAAAAAAAAAACAGCAATACTAATTGTGAATTAGTTGTACTCTATTTGGATTCCTCTTTAGTAAAAATAAATTAGTTGTATCCTATTTCTCAAATTAATCAAACATATATCGAGATAATGTGTAGGCGAATTTGTTGAAACTTTATTAAGATAAAAAAAATTAATTATTTATGATGCAAGAAATATTATTCCCCTCTTTCTATTACTCTTGATTTGAAAAGCTTGTGAATGCATATACCTATAGAGGTTTGTCATAAAATTGAATTTGCTATTGTGAGCTTTTGGTGGGGCTAAAACAAATGGAAGGAAGATGCATCGGTGTGCGCGAGAATATTTATGTTATTCCAAAATGAGAGATGGATTGGGTTTTCATGATATTCATGTGTATAACCTTACTTTAATTTCTAAACAGGTCTGGCGACTGCTTAAGACTTCGGGTTCTTTACTAACACGGTGTTTAAAAGCAAGGTACTATCCTCAGTCCTCCATTTATAAGGCTCAAGCAGGCTTTTCAGTAGAGCTATGTATGGCAGAGTCTGCTGGTAGTAAGATCGATAGTTGAATTTGGCTCTCGGTGGCTTATTGGGGATGGGGGTTCGATTCTCGTATGGAAGTGTAGGTGGATATCGAGTAATCGAGATTTTCTTATGCACTCTCCCATGAATACTCTGGATGAAGATGTGAGAGTTAGGGACCTATTTGTTGCAAATAGCTTCAGCTGGAATGAGGCCCTTATTGACTCTGTTTTCAATCCTCAGGAGGTAGAATGCATTAAGGTGATCCCAATCAACCCTAGACGTCTCTCTGACTCTCTATCTGGCATAGCACGAGATTGGATAGTTACACATTTAAAAGTGGTTACTAGCTTGCTTTTAATGCTCTTAAAACCTCTTAATTGGCGTCACCCTTTTCTCCACAGCCTACCAGTTTCTAGCGAGAGGTTTGGAACTTGCAGGTGCTTATGAAGTGTAAACATTTTTTGTTCCGAGCAATGAAAGGTCAGTTACCGGTTCTTAGCTTCCTCTCTCACAGGGGTATCCATTGTGATTTGATATGTGGGGTGTGTGGGGGGGCAGTGGAGGCTATTATTCATTACTTGAAAGAGTGTGGGAAGGCTCAACATTTATGTAAACTATGCCCTCTTCGTTTGGACATATGTGCTTTTACAGCTGAGTCGTCCTTGGATTGGGTTCGACAGATGTGTGTTGAGTTTTAAAATGATCAGTTGGAGATTTTTGTGACAACTGCTTGGGCAATTTGGAAGTCTCAAAATTCTCAGAAGTTTCAGGACCGTTTTATGAATGAGTTGGATATTGTTTAGACGAGTTTGGAGATGCTTTTGGAGTTTCAAGCTGCTAACGTGCATCCTCCGAGCATAGTTTCGGCGAGGGAAGCAGTTCCACCTCCTAAATGGACTCCTCCTCCCCCATGTTGGGTGAAGCTCAACACTGATGCAGTGGCCTGGGTTTTATTGTCAGAGATGCGAATGACGAGGTTCTTAGTTTAGACTTTACTCACACAAGCTCTCCATCTCAACTTGATCACGCTGAGGCAGAAGCTGCTCTTTTTGGGTTAACGATGGTGTTGGAGCTGGGTTTTACATAAGTTATCTTGAGTCCGATTCATTAACCATGATCCAATTCTCGCAGCTGAAGGTGTTTCCAAACACGGAATATGGCAATTGATTCCATTATTGGGATGTTCCACTCTTTTTCTTATAATCATGCTAAACAAGAACTCAATAGAGTTGCTCGTGCTCCCAGTAAACTCGCTTCTAATGTGTTGTCTACTAGGATTTGACTTGAGAAGGTTCCTGCATCTATCCTTCCTGTTCTTTTGTTGGATTCTTCTTCTGAATAAATTCCTATTTTATTCTCAAAAAACAAACAAAAAAAAAAAAGATAGTGAGAGTATAAAAAATTTTGCTTCACATTCTCGTCATATTTGCGCGCATTTGATTGAAATTGTTTAAGACTTTCGCAAATGAGAGAAATTCAAAATTTCAAACGTGGAATGGTAATTTGTGAAAGTTTGACAAAACATGAATTAATTCCACTAGCTTACAATTCCACCCATTTTCAGATGAAATCCTACAATTAATGATTTTTGAGGATGGGTAAGATAATCATAAATTGAGAAAACTATTCAGTTAAATTACCATCTCAATGTTAGATTATTTAATAATATGTATGTGGCCCATGTGATTAAAGGGCTGGTTCTAATTAGGTGGCCCAAGATGATGGTTATTGGGCTTAATGGATAAGAGTCAGTTAGGGTTTTAATACATTTTCTCTGTCTTATAAAAGATAAAGGAATCATCAGATTAGGGTTAACACAGAAACAAGAGAGTGTGACGGCTCCCTCAAACACATACGGAAATAGTTTGTTTGAGTGAGCTCATAAAAGAAACTCTCGCAGCTGTTGATTATTCTCTAACCATTAAGAGAGCACTTACGGACAAAATGCCAGAGTGAAGAACGTAGATCTGTTGTTACGGTGAGAATCGAATTGTCCCAACAAGGTAACCCATAATATAGATCTACCGTTATGGATCAAGGTACGCTTCCGATTGTTGTATATTCTTGTCAAACAAATTCTATGAACAATAGATCTGGGCTATATTATTAAAGTTTATTCAACGCTCAATCCCTGCCTAACATAGTTTTCATTTTCTACAAAGTTTAATTTGAATATACTAAAGTTTTAAATTTTTTTTACTATTGATGAATCTAGTAATATTTTCTTATACACGAATTTTACTTTATTAAGTCAAAAAACATTTTAATATTTTTTTGAGGGAATAACGTGTAGAATTAAAGCAAATGATTAAACAACTTTTCCAAATCAAAAGAAAATAACAACACAATCATATCCTTCGCAGCCAGCAGCGCGCCACCGAATGGCCGATCAACTACCTACCATTTACAAGTGAAAGGACAATATTACCCTTACTGATCTACCAGGAAACACCTATTTTCTCTTTTTCCAAATTAGCAAAGTTTGGCGAAGGTCAACCGAAGTTTTAGTTTCTTGACTATTATCATTTGGAGTTTGAAAAGAGAGTATGAAACGCTTTTCCTCCGATTTAGTCCCAGGTGCATTTAGGACGAATAGAATCCAACCACTCTTTTCAAATGTTCGATCAGCATAGTTAATGGAGTCACAATCGTGATTTTTATTTTTATTTTTAATTATTAGTAAAATAACTAATTTTATTGCATTATAATAAAATTTTAAAATTTTTTAATATGAAATTATTTTATAAACTCTTAAATTTTATTATTTTTAAAATTTTATAATATGAAATTGTTTTATAAACTTTTAAATTTGATTATAAGATATTATAACAAACTTAAGTATATATTTTACCGCTCAACTCTAATCAACATTCATTGCTCAAAATATTATTTATTTACATTGCCAAAATGTCAAATTCATTTATATAAATATTGGACCACTACCGTATTGTATCAATGTTCTATATTTAAGTGTAATTAATTTTATTGTGATGAAAGTCAATAATTTATATTAGAAGGAAAGAGATACATTAGTAATAAAAAAATGTTAGCTATCTCGTATAATTAAATTAAATTTTATATGTAATCTAGCACATCATTAGTTAATTAAATTAAAATACCATGGTGAGATAAAAATAATAATAAAGCATAAATATTTTAAAATATTTTGTTTGAAGGTACATTTTAAAATATTTTTTTTATAAAGTATATTTTAAATATTTATAATTTGGTTTTTGATCCCAATAATATTCACATATATAAAAAAAACAAACAGTCATGTGTTGGCTTTTGCTCTGTCTCTTAAACTCGTGTTCTGTTTGGCTTCTTTCTCTTTCTGTATCTCTCTCTCTCTCTTAACAAGAAATTTTGTTGTTTGGTTGTTTTCTCCGATTTCTCCTCTCCAATAAGCTTGCTTTCCTTTTCTTTAGTTTTTGATTCTCATAATCACATTAACAGCTCTAAAACCGAACAAACAGGTAATGAAAAGGCAGAAGCAGATTCTTCCAGTCCTTCTCTTAACACTTCTCTCTTTCACTTTCTTAGCTCCAGACATCATTTAACCTTTTCTCTTCGCTTTTATGAGTTTTTCCCTTTTCCTTTTCTGTTTTTCAAGATTTGTTTTTTTTTCTCTTTTGGTTTGTTTATTGAAAGTTCACGTCTTTTTTCATAGAACAAGGAGTATTATATGTAAGCTTCTTTTTTTTTTTTTTCTTTTTTTAAATAAATTATTATTTTTTGGTTGTGTTTAATGGTATTTTTTATTTTGAGGAAAAAATGGTATTGTTATTAATGCTGTGAATTTTAGCTACATTTTTATTTTTCTATTATTGAAGTTTGTATTTTTTTATTAATGTAATTAAGCTACAGGTTATGGATTCTCTGGTTACTGTGAAAATTTTTGATTTATCAATGGCCAAAAATTTTTCTCTAACGTAAAAGTTTTTATTTTTTTCAAAATTAATCATTGGAGTTTTTGAGCTCCTTCATTTGCCTCCTGAAACTTTCCCTGCAAGCAATTTCTGGTTAACCGAACAGAAGAAATATGGAAGTAGAAACACCATTTATATTTGTGAACATACTTCGTGCTTTGTTCAAGTAAAGAAAAGGAAGAGATAATGCTAATCTGTGGTGGTGGTGTTTTATTGCAGATTTCTCCGCGGATTATGCATCTAGTTAGTGAAGAATAGTGGTCAATAAGTGATAGGAAAATGGCCTTTGAGCCGCTGGTTTGGTATTGTCGGCCAGTGGCAAATGGGCTGTGGACAAGGGCTGTGGAAAATGCCTTCGGTGCTTATACTCCTTGTGCTGTAGACTCTCTGGTGGTGGTCATCTCTCATTTGGTTCTCTTGGCTCTCTGCTTCTATAGAATATGGCTCATTAAGAAAGATTTCAAGGTCCAGCGATTCTGTTTGAGGTCTAATTGGTATAACTATTTCTTGGGGCTACTAGCTGCATATTCTACTGCAGAGCCTTTGTTCAGATTGATAATGGGAATTTCAGTTCTGAATATAGATGGACAGAGGGTTCTTGCTCCATATGAGGTGGGTTTCTTTCGTTTTCATTATTGTTCTATTTTTGTTCTGTTTTACATTTCTGTATGAGGAGCTTAATTATTTCGTATGTACCTCTCTCTAATATGTCAGATATTTCTCATGAATGTGCAAATCAGATGTATGTACAACAATAACTCATTCCTGTTTAGGGATAACCAGATGTTTGAATTTTGTTTTGGGATAAAATAATATGCATCTTTTTAGGGGATGGAATTTTGAGAATGCCAATTTATATTATGTCATCTTTTGAGCAGCCTATTTTGCTATACTTATTGTATTTGTTCCTTCTCATGTAAAACTTCATAGTTTTAGTCTTTTAGAACTTACCCATGAGGTCTTCAGTCTTCTACCTGGCCTATTTAACTAATAGTGATTTTTTTGGCAGATTGTTTCCTTGATTGTAGAAGCTCTTGCTTGGTGCGCTGTACTTGTCATGACTTGTGTGGAAACCAAAATCTACATCCGTGAGTTACGGTGGTTTGTTAGATTTGGGGTCCTTTATACTTTGGTGGGAGATGCAGTGATGTTTAATCTTGTTCTCACAGTGAAAGAGTTCTACAATAGGTTTGTATTTCGTAGTTACGAATAACTTGTATATCTTGGGGTAAACATGACATGAATTCATAGATTTCCTTGAGTTGAGCTTTGAACACATTTATTAGACAATGGCAGACTCATGGTTGTGTATTGTTTGTGCAGTTCCGTGCTGTATCTATATATCAGCGAGGTCTTTGTTCAGGTTTGTTGCTCCATTTACCTTTTCACCCTTACAGGTTAATTTCCCTGCTTTCACATTGCTTGTGTTTTCCTTTTATGTAATGGTCAGTTAATCTTGTGAGTTAGGCTGGTACTTGCTTTCTTAGGTTGGCTAATTGTAGTTGTGTGGAAATGTGACACTCCTGGGACACCAGACAGCAACAGCTTAGGCTCGTTAAATAACCCGAGGCCCCACTAGCCAGGCATGCTATATGGCATTCTGTCCAGCTGGGTTCTACTATTTGGAAAATTTATCTTCTCAATAGTATTTATCGTTGGCTGTTCTCCAGTTACAAAGTTATCCAATTTTCTTTGTTGGAAGTTATTCTAGCCAGTTTTGGTAGGAAGCATGATTGGATGCCAAAATTGGAAGAACTTGTAGAGCCTCTAGATCAACACTATATTCCTCTATTTAATTTGGCTGATTACTTATGCTTTGGTTTGGGCTTATTGGCAGCACTTCATAATATTGAATGAAAGGCAAAACATGATTAGGATCACCGGGGCTATTGTGCAATTTATATTGATTCTACTGGCCAGAGATAACTAAATAATGCCTCTGTACTCTATTTAGAATAGGAAGTTTAACCTTTTGGCTCTCATCTTAGTCACATTAAAAGCATGGTAATGTAGTCCTGATATAATTATTGTTTTTGGTTTAGGTTTTGTTTGGAATGCTTTTGCTTGTGTATGTTCCCAACTTGGATCCTTACCCTGGTTACACTCCCATGCGGAATGAATATGTTGATGATGCTGAATATCAAGAACTTCCTGGAGGAGAGTACATATGTCCTGAGCGGCATGTCAACGTATTTTCCAGTATGTATACTCTAATGTATACGTCCTTAATATCTTATAGCTAGAAACTTGAAAATGGTATTGCATGCTAAATGGTTTATTAATCATTATTCTTAAATGTAAATAATGTTAATTAGAATAAACTATTTCATTTTTGATTACTTCGTTCCAGCATTAATTAGTTTGTTATAGCTGTATATACATGTGTTTCTCTTCGATTTAGTATACCTTCATTATAAATGTTCTTAGTGTTAGAAACAGAATTGCAATTTTACTTTATTATTCTCTCTACCTTTTATCTGTAACTCTGTTCAGCTTTTGCTTCAGAAGTCATCATTAAAATGACAAAAAAAAAAAAAAATCATGTCAACTCGCAATGGTTGGTCTACCAATAACAAATAAACTTTTATAGTATGTTCGCTATCAGTTTTTACCTTTTTATTAAGTTTACATGCTCTTCTAAATGCTATACATCCAAGCTAATACTTAAGTACACTTTATTTTGATGTATTATGGGTCTCCAATAGCTGTTATAATTGGCTTAATTTGTTCGAAAATGGATATCGATGAAGTCGCTAAGATCATTTCATTGATCATTTTACAACTCAGCTTGGCCATATGACATGATGTGGAGTAACTTCTTTATTTTCTTTAGAATGTAGCCATTTGTAAAGTTGTTCAGCATCCTAATTGTGCTATGATTCATTTTTCTTTTGCTAGGAATTGTTTTCACATGGATGAATCCTATAATGAAGCTAGGTTACAAAAGGCCTCTCACTGAGAAGGATATATGGAAATTAGACACATGGGATCGAACTGAAACACTGAATAATAGGTTCATTGTTGTTTTCCTCAATTGTTTCTAACATGCTTCTTTCGTACCAAAAGTTGCTTGATGTGTTTTGCCAACTTATCCGTAGGTTCCAAAAATGTTGGGTTGAAGAATCACAAAGGCCTAGACCATGGCTTTTGAGAGCACTAAATAGTAGCCTTGGAGCAAGGTAAAAGTAACTTGTCTTTTTTTATCTTTTTAATTTTTTATCACCACAATTTAGTTATATAAGTCTTTTTGGTGTTAATAGTTGTCATGGTTAATATTTTATTTTATGATTTTGAAAGAGAGGAGATAGAATTGGAGAAAACTAACCTAGTGGATGTGGAGAAAATCACCTAAATGTGAAATAAATAATATTCAAATTTAATACTGTAATATTACAGACAGGAGATGAATATTAATTTGAGAACAAGATTTTTGACAATAACATCATAAGGTCAAAGGTAAAACTTCTTTGCCCTAACTACTGCTCAAGCAACAAGAAATATTTGATTGTTTCCATCTCTACCATCTTTAGCAATTGCACTTAAGAGTTCTCAACTGACAAGTTCTTGAGAAAAGCTACTAGTACTAACTAGAGGTTTGCAATCTTCAATAAACCCCCTCCTTGAGCCACTAAACTCCATATACTACCAATTAAAGATTGATAAATTACCAATATTATCTTCTTATCAGCATTCAAAACAAATGTGCTTTCTGGAACAACTCTCTATAGCTCAAGTACATATGATCTAAGCCTTGCGTAATGAGATTCTAAAGTCCCCCTTTAACTTCTCAAATACTTTATCCCTAGCTCTATAACAGCTAGTGCTATTGATAGATATGGTATATCTTTCTGTTAACTGTTCTCCATTTGCTGCACTTAGTAGTAATCCTAGACATGGGTCTCCTAGCCATCTTGTTGTTGCTTGTTTGTCATACTCCAACAACTTAATAACAAAAGTTATCTCATTCTTTCATCTAGAGGCATAAACTTTCCGTTTGTATCGCATTTGACACTTTGCCTCCATTCTTATGTCACATGTCCTTATCCATCTCACATCATAATGTTGAGTGATCCCATACTTTCCTACTGCAACCTTGAATTGATTTCCATTACCAAACCTTGTGCTTGCTGGAAGCTTCAACACTTAGTGGTCACATTTTTGGCTTTATGTGTTCAACCTCTTTTTCCTTGTCACTCTTACAGTTTGGTCATGTCCATCTCTAGATTTGGTGTCACGATCATCTTATCTTACTCTTGATATACACTTACCTAACCACAGTCATCCCTACTCACTAGCATGCTCCTTGTTTGCATTATCATAAAGTCATATGATATTCACCTGATTGTAAATCCACATTGTGCAATTGTTCTTCGCTTTGCAAATGGGGGTTTGTTGCATTTATTTTTCATACAATTTCCTGGATTGCTATGGCTTCTGACATCTTAAAGAACTCTTCATCAGTTGACACATACTTCAACCCTTCTGCAGACTAGCTTGAGGCCTCCCATATGCAACATTAACTATATATCTATACCCTAAACCTTTCTTCTTGCTAATCATACCTTTGTAAGTAACCTCCTTAACGTTCATTAACTTTATATTCAGACCCTCGTCATATATGACAAGCTTACTCAAGAAAGTACCTCTATGCCATGGTTCAACAAATATCCTATATCTATGAAAATGAGATTGCATAGGTGTCACTAGAGAGAGTGATACACAGATTTCTAGCAAATTAATAAAAAAAACCAGAAAAAACCAACAATACAGTATGGTTGCATAGTTGCATATCATTAATTTAATCAATATATAGTAATTTAATACAACAAAAAACAAAAAAGAAATCAGGAACCCTATCCCATTAAAAAATGCCTAATAAAATAAGGTTAAAGTTTCCAAATTTGCACACTTAAAGCTTAAAATAATGTAAAACCAATTGTGATGAGTACAACTTCCTATTGCTACAAGTACAAAAGTTAAAGTTAAGACTTGAAATATAACTTAAAACCTCTTTCTCATTTCTGCTCTACCTTTTCATATGTTTTAAAAAACTTCAATTTTTTTTTTCCTATGGACAACAAATTTCTCTAAAACCCCACCAGTGTTATCAAATCGAGAATCGAATCGTGAATTAGAAGCCTCATTTTTTGAATTGAGAATCGAGAATCGAATTGAATCATAAGATTCGCCATAACCTTTTGAGAATCAGTTAAAATTCTAATTTCAGATAATTTTATCAAAAGATATTAAATATTCAATTGAAAATTCCAATATCAATCATATACTAAATAGACCTAACAATTTTTTGTTGTTCCTAAGTTCAAAATATCAAATTATTAAATTAGAATTTAAAAATATAAAACAAACTAGTATCATATTCATTCGTTAATCTTTATCATTTCCAATTTCAAGCCCTTCATCATCATCTTCTTCTTCTTCTAATATAACCACATCATCTTGTTCTTCTGAAAACAAAGTTGTTCTCTTCCCTCCCAAAGTCTTTTCTTTTTCTTGTTCTTGTGAATCAAGCCAACCAGGTACTGTTGTTTCTATCTTTCTGCCTCTGCATCATTTAATTTTCTAATATATGTGAAGTTTAATCTCCTACTCCTATTAGGAATAGGTTTGCACGCGTTATTTAGTTCTTTTTTTTCTTTATACTTTACGTGAATCGTTGATTTGTTGCGACTCTCTTCCGATTCAGGGTGCTCTCTGATTCATCCTTAAGATTCGCATTGATTTCTCTCAGATTCGATGCGAATCATATGATTCATACTGTGAATTGTACGATTCTAACAACACTGAACCCCACTAAAATTGGTAGTGTAGATGTAATGCCTCTCGGTTGTTGGGTAGGTCACTCTTTTGTCAAAGAATCATCAATGGATTTTTAAATTCTCTCTTAAAACACTTACCTACCTCCTATTGTTCTTGCTTGCTCAATGTAATTGTAACAAGTGTTGGGAGTGAAGCTTAAGTTAAACGGTGTAGCTTAGAAGTTGTTGCATGGGGATTTGGTTGCAAAACATTTCTTTCTTTTAATTAATATGGTGCTGTTTTGTTTATATTGTGGGTACTTTTCTTGTTGGCAAATCAATGCCATGTATGCACAGGCTTAGGCTTGCTCAAGATAGAAGACAATTGTAACTAATGTTAAAGTTTTAGGACACAATTGAGATAAATTCTGAAATTTGATAAAATTGAGAATTCATGCAAAGTTGAGGATAAATGAGTAGATTAGGCGTTTTATTGAACAATAAAAATTGTTATTATTATATGAGCTCAAACTTACTCATGTTGGGTGGTTCTTTTGCAACTATCCATGTCTTGTGTTTCTTTCATCTCTTCCATGCTTAATATTAAGCATATTTCAATGAACATAAGCATGCGTTATTAAGGAATCATTCTACCTTTTTAAATGTTTGAGATTAATTTAGTGAAATTTTAGCTTATCTGAGTGTTCATTGTTAAAGAACTGCTTTGTTTTGCAGTTGATTAACCAAGATGTATTTGACTTGTCCTGTGCAAACTATAAGGGTGGACAAAGAAAAAATGATCATCATCTTTAGTGTAGGTTGAGTTGACTTGTGTTAAAGTTTTGTTGTTGATTTGCGATCCCTTAACCAGTGAATGTGTTGATGACTTGATTCAGTTATGGGTTTGATTTTTGCAATAATATATGATTGAGTTAAATTATTTTGAGATGTAAAAGATGGTAAAATCAAATGCTGTAGGGATGCTATATTTTTGGTTGTTATATTAAGTGATTTTTTCACGTCTGAAAATTGCTTCTTTATGATTACACATATGTACATGCATATGATTGATGTTTCTCTTTGCTTTTTGTAGATTTTGGTGGGGAGGCTTTTGGAAGGTAATGTGCCCATCTTTCCAAAATTAAGTTTAGATTTTTTTATGGCTGTTAAATTAGAAGCCGGTATCAATATCGACATGATATTATGAACATTGAAAAGTGATTTAGGACTAGTTGATGACAGTTGATTTTAAACTATCCAATTCTAGAAACTAGTGTTTTTGAGCATCTTCTTCTTTGTCTCGCCTTTATATATTCATGTGTATATATTTGTTTGTGCATTGTGTATATGTATTGCATGTCTATGTTTAGATCACATACATGTGGTCCAAAGTCCAAACTGTTAAGTTCAATATATTTAATTTTTTCATAAAATAAACAGTGTATCTAAATTAAACTTATAATACCTTGAAATTGCTATTCTTTTTCCAGTTCATTCTATCTTGAAAAGAAAGTTGTATGATAATTTTTTATACATTGATTTCCTAAGACATGACTTATTTTGTCTTTTAGCAAACTTATGTAATATGTGCTGGCACTTGAGGATATATGTTATTGTGGGTTTTTGTTCAAGAAGCTTTACATATCTGACATATATGTTCCTATTTTTTCAAACTCATAGATTGGCAATGATGCTTCCCAATTTGTGGGGCCACTTATATTGAACCAGCTCCTACAGGTTAGCTCCTCTTTGCCCTTGTTTTTTTGGATAAACGATCCAAACTTTTTCTTGTTTTCCCAAAGAAGGTTGCATCGTAAATTTCCTTGAAGATCTATTTTGTTTTCCTTGTTTTTTTTTTTTTTTTTGGTGTATAATATTGGATGAAGATTGTTTGCAATGAGGCAGTTATGTTTGTGTACAACATTGGTTAAAATATTTATCATAATGTTTATGTAAATCCTTTAATTTTGTTTCAATGGGAAGAACAAATAATCGTGAATGCAGATTAATATTGTATATTTTGTCTCTGTGATTGCCATGCTTCCTTATTTACAACATGCGAGTTGTTTCATCTATAATCGGCAGCACATTATAGTATTATGTTGTTTTTCTTCTTGTTATAGAATAAGGGTATATTTGGCATTAGCATGTTTCTAATAAGAAAAGCACTATGTTAACAGTATTGATTAGAGGTCATTTCAAGTTTGTTTCAATGTGCATATCACACATTCTGATTACAAAATCTTTAAAACAGCTAAATAGCATTCCCAAATTAGTTTCCAACATCTTAACTGGTGCTCCATGCAAAATAGGCTCCAAGGATTGATATATTATGGTGGAGATCCAATGTTGGTCTGACATAGCTGTAGAGTTCTGAAGATATTTTTTTAAAGGGTGAGGGGATAGGAACATGGGGTTTGATGTTTAAGTTGGCTGATTGGAGGTGTTATTCTGTCACTGAATGTTTTCCAAGAGTATTTTACTTACTTTACTTTGTCAACTTCATGCAGTCTATGCAACAAGGCGATCCGGCTTGGATTGGATATGTCTATGCTTTCTCAATTTTTGTTGGGGTGGTATGATATATATTCTCTACTCTGCCAGTATTACATTTACCTTCTGATTTAGATTGTTATGCGATTGCTCTTTTGACAACATGAAATTTTTTGTTTTGCTATTTCTTTGAGTATCAACTAAACTTATCCACCCCCCTAGCAAAGCAAATCAAGTTCAATTATTTCATCCCAACTTGCCTGTGGTATGATTAGACATCCCCAAGCTATGCTGCATTATAGGCAAGATGACACGGCTTATGTTTCCTATATCTATAACAACTCTCTCATTGTTTTATAGCAAGTGATTAGCAAACTGGTTACTGAGCGGCCACATTAATCATTTTTGCTGACAGGAGCATGGCTTAGTTGTTGCATATGTAGGAAATATAAGTGTTATATGTCAAGCAAAGAACTTGACAAATATGGCCCGGACTCTATAGGTCATGATCACTCAAGATACAACAGTATGATTAGGTTAGTAAGGGACTGATGATCCTTAAAATGGGAACTTGTTTCTCAATATTGAACATTGATACTTCATTCAAAGTACTTTTGTGCCCTATTTTCATGGTACAATACATAGAAAAATTTAATGATTGCCACAGAAATGAGTGACAATCTGCATTTATAACTATCGAATATACTGATAAATGTTCTCTTATGATTTAATTTACCAGATAGAATCTGCAGGGTGTTGTTCTATTCTCAAACAAATAAAGGTTCTTCCTTTTGTTGTTTTCCCATATTTGGTTCCATGCCTTTTTGAGGAGAATGCTTGGAGGTGACACTGATAATTATTTGTATTATCAGAAGCAAAATGATGAAATAGTGTAACAAATGCCTTAGATTAAAAATGCTTTGTATATCAGATTACAAGTGCTTTGGTGATTCTGGTTTACCCCTTGTCTTTATTCGTATTGTTTTGATTTATTTTCATAAAATTCGATGTGTTCTTTTAGATTATTACTTGCATGTCCTTATTCACCCATACTGTGTAAATTTTGCGATCTTTTTTCAGGTATTTGGCGTTTTATGTGAGGCGCAGTATTTCCAAAATGTCATGCGTGTTGGTTATCGGCTGAGATCAACTCTGGTAATATGATTGTCTTGTTGATTAGTTGTACATGCAGTTTCTATTTTGATTTCATTCTAAAATACCAAAATGAACCATGAGAATCAATGTAACTAAAATGAATCTTTTATTAAAGAAATTCTCATGAGCAAAGTGGATTAGTTTTACCGCAGATCAATACCAGAAAAAAAAAAATTTCTGATGAATGTTACTGTGTAAACCTAAAAATAGAGATCAGGGATTTCAGATTTCATTCTTGTTTTGGTTGAAACCTGGAATCAGCATTTGGTTGGACATGGCAAGAAGGATAAAATTGTCAACTCAATCCTGCTGGACATTATGATTTTGATAGAAAGAGAGAGAGTTGGGGGGTGAGTGTGTGGCAGGGGCTGGGGTTGCATAGGGGAGGAATGGAAGATTGTTTAAATGGGTTGTTAATCCAGTTTTAGTGGTGTAAACAAATGTCAAATTTAGATTTCATTATGGTTCTTGTAAATATTGAAAGTTCTGAATTATGATATACATCAATGTATCTTGCGTCTCTTATGCATTCAGATTGCTGCTGTATTTCGGAAATCTCTGAGGTTAACCCATGAGAGTCGGCGAAAGTTTGCATCTGGAAAAATAACCAACTTAATGACCACGGATGCTGAAGCACTTCAGGCATGTTCTTCCATTACAATCTTCTGTTTACTATGCTTGATAAATGATTAGAGACAATATGATTGCCATTCCATTCAATTTGTTTATAAAAATTTGTCATGGTATTAGTTTAATGAGGATATGCTGAGTACTTTCTCTCTGGTTCTTTGATACAAATGTAATAGTAGATATTTGAAGACTGACTCTGGTTTAAAGATGTTAATGAGCCAAGTTATGCCACCTGTAATTTCAAAATAGTCTCTGATCTGGTTTTCTTTTTCCAAATTTCAACTTTTCTTTTGTTAACAGACCTTGGTTGGTGTTATGACTCATTTCTCATTTTCATTAACAGCAAATATGCCAATCGCTTCATACTTTGTGGTCAGCTCCATTTCGTATTACCATTGCAATGGTTCTGCTTTTCCAGCAGCTGGGTGTTGCATCACTTCTTGGTGCATTAATGCTAGTGCTTCTGTTTCCCATACAGGTATTTGAAAGTTCCTTTTTTGTTCACTCATACTGTATGATCTGTAATACTTGTGATTCATGCTGCAAGAAAAGGAAAAAACTCTTTAAACTCCAATTCCAATTTACTGTGATTAAATGGAGGGATCATAGTTTATGTTTTTATGTGTGTTCTTCAAATTATGCATTAAATGTCTTAATACATATCAAATGTTTGGTTCAGTATGTTCTTACCTTTTGACTGAACCAAAAACTGGGGCTGAACAGTCCTTTTCATCGTCTCTCTCTCTCTCTCTCTCTCTCTCCCACTTCATTTCTCTGTCTTTCTTTTTTTTTTTTTTTTTTTTTTTTTTTTTTTTTTTTTTTTTTTTGCTTTGGTGTCTTGAACTTTATAAGGCCTTTTCTCTTTTTCTTGTTTGGCTGAAGTGTGATGCTCCACTTTCCAATCCTTCCCCTTAAGTGCAACTGGGTTGGACCTGTTAAGGCCTAGTTGTCACTTGACCCTGTATCTTGGCTTTGCCCTTAGGGTCTAGCTCTCCTTGACTAGTCCATTGGTCCACCTGGTTCTGGCTCGCTGCGGCTTTGCCCACCATGCCTTTTTTAACGGTCTTGGATCTATGGCCATTGGGCCTCACTGCTCTGATACCAATTGTTATGACCTTGGGAATCATACCTCAAAAGCTAGCTGTTAAGGACAAAGAGCTCAAGTCTGGGAGAATCATACAATAGAACATGAGTTTATAAGTGAATAAATGTTAGAACCCATAAGTCCTTGAGTTACTTCATTACACACCCACTTCCTATCACATAGAACGGCTTACATATCTCCATTGGCTTTTATCCTGTGGAGGCTTGAACATGGATCCCAAGGACACCCATTTGGGCAGCATTGTACTTGGGATTCAACATAGCATACGTCGACCAAGGTGGCCCAATCCAATTTGGTTGGTGGCTTGAACTTTATAAGCCCCTTTCCTTTTTCTTGCTTGGCCGATATGGGGTACTCCAATTTCCAACAGAATGACATGTTTTGTAAAGAAGCTTGAGAAAGAAAATGAAAAACAGAAAAAGATGACACAAGTTTTCCTGTAACTCAATAAACGACATATTGAATGTCAAAAGTGCATATCAAGGGTAATGCAATAGCTCATCCCATAAGTTGTTTAGACACCAGACGAAAATAATGGAGGGTACATTTGTTTTTGTTTAATTTTCTTTTTCATATTTTTGAGTGAATTGCCTGGTGGCATGTGCATTTTCAGAGTTGCTTAGACTTTTGATTCTTTAACTTATAAGTTTGTTGATGCACATATTTTTATTTATTCTTTTTATTAGATAGTTCATAATATTTGTATGTGCATGTTGATATTGGGACAGACATTAGTTATAAGCAGAATGCAGAAGTTGTCCAAGGAGGGCTTGCAGCGAACTGACAAGAGAATTGGCCTCATGAATGAAATTTTAGCAGCAATGGACACTGTGAAGTATGATACATTCTGAGCAAAATTTCCTTCATTTTCTTACAGCGATTTTACTGACATTTTTTTTCTGTTGAAAATGATTTAGATGTTATGCATGGGAGGATAGTTTCCAGGCAAAAGTTCAAAATGTCCGGGATGATGAATTATCATGGTTCCGGAAAGCATCTTTATTGGGAGCGGTATGGCCTGAGCATATTTGATGAAATTCATACTTTTTTTTTTTTTTTTTTTTTTTGCAGTATAATTTGGAAACTCCAAATGATTGATGCTTTCTTTCACTCTATCAGCTTTCAATTTTTAATTATTATTTTGGTAATTTTATTATCCCAGTCTGGATACTGGGTTGTGTGTCTTAGAACCTGCTCTTCAGTCTTGAAAGAAACATGGCAAAACATACATGTTTGTGGATTTATTCCCCATTATCTTTATGACCAAGACAATGAAAAGAGTTATAGCATGGAAATGGAACATAAGTTTGATGCTTCAAAATGGCAACTTGATAAGAGAATTGATAGGACCCTGCTGGATTTTTGTGAACTTTTTTATGATATAGAAAAGCAATGCTAGGACTCCAGAAAAAATAAAAAAGAAAAACAACGTGAGCACCTCAACTTAATCAAAACATTCTTCAGGGGCTGTCATTGGTTTTAGGAGAAGGGGAAAAACATATCAGTTGAAAAACTTGAATTCCATGTCTTTGTCTGTGTTGCACTCAGTCAATTCATCCTAAAAATTCTCATGTCTAGAAACTGAATTTGTATATTTTGAGAATTTTTTTGTACCTGAAACAAAACTGTTCTGCATTCCAGACATGGATACTTGTGACTGAATTTTGGTTTATTGATCTGCAACATGGATGTTTAGCGCAGACAGTTGGGTGTAGGTTTTTCTTTTTGAGCTGATGAATAATATCCTTTGATCATTGCTTGTTTTGCAGTTGAATGGTTTTATACTAAACAGCCTCCCAGTGGTGGTGACTGTGATTTCATTTGGTATGTTCACCTTTCTTGGGGGAGATCTGACACCTGCAAGGGCATTTACATCGCTTTCCCTTTTCTCTGTGCTTCGCTTTCCCCTCTTCATGCTTCCTAACATAATCACTCAGGTTTCCATTTCTCGCTTCTTTGTGTTGAATCTTATACTCTGCTCACTACTGTGATGTTGCATATAATGCTAACTGTTAGGATAGTTTTCTTGTTCTAGTTAATTTAGGTGCTACTTCTTATCTAATACATTTTAGTAGAATACTTAGTTTAGATTGTTTTGTTTAATTTATTACCTAAAATTGACAATCAATTTATTTTAAAATAGAGGTCAGCAAATTTAGCCAAAAAGTGATTGAATCCTAACCTAATCAGTGGCTGATATATTGAAGGCAAAATTCTTGAAATGAAAAAAAACAAAAGTCCCAAGTTTGCTTTAAGGTACACATTAAATTCAGAAGTTTTAATTTTTCAGTCAATTCTTTATAGAGAACTTTTAATTTTGATAATGGGTCCTCATTTTTGTTCTAATTTCATCTCGTTTGCCTAATTGATGTGTTTTATATACTTGCATTTGTCCAAGCTGCTTGTGTAGTTAACTTTTTAATGGTGCTGTAATCTTACAGGTGGTAAATGCAAATGTGTCCTTAAAGCGTTTGGAAGAGCTACTTCTATCTGAAGAGAGAATCCTTCTACCAAACCCTCCACTTGAGCCAGGAGAACCAGCCATCTCAATAAAAAATGGATACTTTTCTTGGGATTCAAAGGTTCAATTCATCAAATTTACTGCTTTAGGCCACATGTGTGCATGTTTTTTTTTTTTGCCTGTTTATGATCATATGTGCATCACTTTTGATACATCAGTCTTCTATATTCGGGGTAACTTTGTATTGATTAAAAATATAGTTATTTCTTTTTGTTTAAACAGTATTTTTTCCCCTTTGATAAACACTGATTATGGGTCTTTATTGCATCAATACTTCAGGATGAGAAAAGTGCCAACCCTAGCTTAAAAAAGTTTTTGACATGCATGCTGTTGTGTGTATAGTCTGTAACATGAAAATCAACACATTCATTTCAGCAGTAGGTAATATGCACGTTTGTAAAGATAAAATTATTCACATGTACAGACTTGAGCGTTATGTTGCTTCTTTAGCTATCATACAATATACAAAGCTGGAGAAAATGCTTCTAATTTTTTGAGCATTAAATTTTTTATTCCAGGCGGAGAAGCCCACGTTATCAAACATCAATTTGGATATACCTATTGGTAGCCTTGTTGCAATTGTTGGTAGTACTGGAGAGGGAAAGACATCTCTTATTTCAGCAATGCTTGGGGAGCTTCCTGCAATATCAGATTCGAGTGCTGTTATTAGGGGATCAGTTGCTTATGTTCCACAAGTTTCATGGATTTTTAATGCAACTGTAAGTTATAACATGCTTATAATTCATATGTTTTTCTTTGGATTGATCCATATGGCCATTAAATTCTATATGTCTTGAAAGTATAACTATGATACCTCACAATTTGAAATTTTTTCACATAGTCCACGATCTTAATTTTTTTATTTCTCACTGTTATTTTTTGCCCTTCAATTTTGGAAGTCTAGTTCTGCCTCTGTATATTTTGTGTGGAGTTTTGGTATTTCTGTAATTTGTCCATGAACATAAAAAGAAAAAGGCCCTGATGTATATGCAAGTCACTCCCATGTTAATGTTAGTGGCTTTTGTGGATAACTGTAAATCTCATATCGTTGGTTTCATTAATGTGGTTAAGGTGCTTTGTTGGGCTTGAATTAATTGTAGTTGCCATGTTATTGAATTGACTCATAATAAGTTGCTGACCCCAGAATCTATTATTTTCAGGTGCGGGACAACATATTATTTGGATCTGCCTTTGATTCAGCAAGATATCAGAAGGCAATAGATGTGACTTCATTGCAGCATGACCTTGACTTGTTGCCAGTGAGTTGTTTCAGAAAGTTGTTATTATTATTATTATTATTATTATCTAGCTTTCATGATATGAGAGCTTCAAATTTTTGGACAATTTTAGTTCCTGAATTTTCTTATCTTTGTCATGTTTATTGATTGCCAGGGCGGTGATCTCACTGAGATTGGTGAAAGAGGGGTGAATATCAGTGGCGGGCAAAAACAGAGAATTTCCATGGCTAGGGCTGTTTATTCCAATTCAGACGTATACATTTTTGATGATCCTCTAAGTGCTCTTGATGCTCATGTAGCTCGACAAGTAAGATAGTTATGCTTTATATGCTTTAACAGAATTTTTGTTTTGTTATCGTTGTTGCTCCTTCAGACTGATCTAACCAAATTTTGTTTTGTATTATGATCATGTGGCATCTCACATCCATTGTGCTGATGTTTTTTGTATGTGGTTTTGAGACTCAAGATCAATTTCAGGACAAAAAAATGTGGGATACTTGACTGCTGCTTGATATGTGAAATAAAAGGACTTATCAACATGCTTGCATTTGGAGTTTTTTGCAAACATATTAGAGGGCTATTAAATAAACTGCTAATTCTCAGCCCTGTCCTGCAAAATATGGTGGCATTGCAAGGTGTAATGCAAGAACTGTATTGGAATAGAAAAATAAGTTGGGGGGGGGGGGATGTGCCTAGTTGGCTCTTTAGTTCAGTCTTCATCCTCTTTCTCTATATCTTTTTGTGTCTGTGTGTGTTCCTTATCATTTTAACTCTTCTCACAAATCCTAGCTCCTATTTAGGCGTCTTCATAAAACCATACATGATACAAGTGGGCTTTCTTATAACATTCTATTTAGGTCAAGTTTCACCTTTATTACTCCATTATTAAATAATCGTGTTTTACAAAATTATTTTAAAATTATCCTTTTGGATTTTAAGTTTTAAGTGCTTTTTTGTAATATAGAATATATCAAATTTTTGAAGTTGCTTTTCTGTTAAGTAATTTTTAACACTATTAATCAACTACTCAGTTATGACTTGAACCATAATATATTTTTGATGTTAGGAGTATTCATGTGTAGACTTAAAATATGAATTTTTCATGTTACTTATTTCTAGAAAATTCACAGTAGTGTGCAGTATGGCACTGTGTATTTTTGACACAACAACCATGATCGATACCAATTTTTAAACCCTCCTTGCTATTCCAAGGTATCCCCAGGCTCAAATCCAGGGAATGACAATGTTAACCTCCTATAAATTAAAGAATTTATATCTTCCTTGCATCCCTTTGTGTGTCCTACTTATCCTAGATATTATTGTTTATGATGAAGCCATTGTAATTTCATTTTTTATTTTCTGCCTAACGTTCACCTACCAATTATCTTCAGGTTTTTGATAAATGCGTCAAGGGAGAATTGAGCAGGAAAACGAGAGTTCTTGTAACAAACCAGCTTCATTTTCTTTCAGAAGTCGATAGAATTATCCTGGTACATGAGGGTATGGTGAAAGAGGAGGGAACCTTTGAGGAGCTCTCCAATAATGGCATGCTGTTCCAAAAACTAATGGAAAATGCAGGAAAAATAGAGGAGTATGAGGAAGAAAAGGAAAATGGTGAAACTGATGATCATAAAACCTCTTCAATGCCCATTGCTAATGGGTTAATGAATGATCTCCCAAAGAATGCAAGCGAGAAGAAAAAACAAAAGGAAGGCAAGTCTGTTCTTATCAAGCAGGAAGAACGGGAAACGGGTGTTATCAGTTGGAAGGTTTTAATGAGGTAATAAAATGTGGATGGCAATGTTTCAATTATTTATACTAGTTAAATTTGATGATTTGCTGAAAAATATGATTGTTGGCTTGTCCTTTGTGTTTTATCTTTTAATCGTCCTTTTTTTAATATTCCTTCTAGTCACTCGTCTAATTTGATAGTAAGGGAGGCTTTTTTCAAAAGTGACTGTTGTACTGATACTTACGCATTGTGTGATGTAAATATGTTAGTTTCACTTGTACAGCTTGTCTTTGTTTTTCTCTTAAATTCTAAAGGTTACAGTCTCAATCTCTTTCTAGGTACAAGAATGCATTAGGAGGTGCATGGGTGGTAATGGTACTCTTTATGTGCTATGTCCTAACAGAAGTTTTAAGAGTTTCAACTAGTACTTGGTTAAGTAATTGGACAGATCAAGTCACTACAAAGAGCCATGGTCCTATTTACTATAACCTCATCTACTCCATTCTCTCATTTTGCCAGGTATGGATCAACCAGATGACGAGTGATTCATGTTCTATTGTGAATATTTCTGTTTAGTGGTCTTGTGACAATCCTCTCTAGTATAATTTAATCACTAGACTTGCAATGTAAGCTAAGAAAGTGGAAGCATCCATATCATTTGACATCAATAATTATTGTTTTAAAGGGAAAATTCTTATTTTTTTGACCCTAACTGATTCACCTTTTTCCTTTTCTAGGTTTTGGTGACATTATTAAATTCATATTGGTTAATCATATCAAGTCTTTATGCTGCCAGAAGACTGCATGATGCTATGCTTAATTCCATATTGAGAGCCCCAATGGTCTTCTTTCACACAAATCCACTAGGGCGTATTATTAATAGGTTTGCGAAGGATCTTGGTGATATAGATCGGAATGTTGCCCCATTTGTGAATATGTTTCTGGGTCAGGTGTCACAGCTCCTCTCCACATTTGTACTTATTGGAATTGTGAGCACCATGTCTTTGTGGGCCATAATGCCGCTTTTGGTTGTGTTTTATGGTGCCTACCTATATTATCAGGTAATGAAACTTTTCGTTGTTGTTTTCATCCAACATGCAAAATTAGCATTTTTTTTTTCTTTTTTGCCAATTGTCTCCTTTTACTTCAGCATAGGTTGCTAAATATTTTATCATTCATATTATTTTTGTCGTCAGGTGTTAAAATAGATTCTTGCTTCGTAGATAATAGTGTATTTTGATTTAATTAAGCACTAGAATATCTTGTTTGTAGTAAATACACACCAATCTTTTTATATGCTATGAGTAAATAATAGCTGGATGAAATTTGATGGGTATGCAATATCATATTCATCACTAGATTTTTATCTGTGGTTGAAGCCTTATTCCAACAATTTGGATTCCCTTGAGAACTAGAACTCATTTTGAAGATCATTGCTTTTATTCTCTGTTCCTCCTCCTTTACAGCATGCTTTTTGCTGAATGAAGCCATTTAAACAATTGGCCAGTGGATCTGAGTTGGAATTTCATAATGACGTCTTTGTCATTAGTTGACGTGGGAGATCATAAAAGCTATTGTTTGTGATTTTATAAATAGTTTCTCTTTGTAAGTGCTACTTTGTTTTGAGAGTGCTACTTTGATAATTGTTTGTGATTTTACCTTTACTCTATTGTGGATCATTTTGTTTAAAATCATATCATAAAAGCACAAGTACTTACAGTGGTAAAAATATTGTATTTCACTTTAACAGCGCTTTGATGTTGGACTTTGAAATAGCTTTTTATGTTTTTGTTCCCTTTTACTACAAGCATAGTTGGGATGGAACTGTTGCAGAGCCATTTGGGTAGATAAATAGTTTCTCTTTGTAAGTGCTACATTGTTTTGAGAGTGCAGTTTCATCTGAAAAAACTACTTTGTTTTATAGAGCACAGCACGTGAAGTAAAGCGCTTGGATTCTATAAGTAGATCACCTGTTTATGCACAATTTGGAGAAGCTCTGAATGGTCTTTCAACTATTCGTGCATACAAAGCTTACGACCGGATGGCTGAGATCAATGGTAGATCTATGGACAACAATATCAGATTCACCCTTGTCAACATGAGTGGGAATCGCTGGCTTGCAATCCGTCTGGAAACAGTGGGAGGCCTTATGATATGGCTTACAGCAACGTTTGCAGTAATGCAGAATGGAAGGGCAGAGAACCAGCAGGCATATGCATCAACAATGGGTCTGCTTCTCAGTTATGCTTTAAATATTACGGGTTTGCTAACCACTGTACTCAGACTAGCAAGTTTAGCTGAGAATAGTTTAAATTCTGTGGAGCGGATTGGCACATATATAGATTTGCCATCAGAGGCTCCTCCGATTATTGAAGGGAACCGCCCCCCGCCAGGATGGCCTTCATCAGGATCAATCAAGTTTGAGGATGTGGTCTTGCGGTATAGGCCTGAACTCCCACCGGTCCTACATGGACTGACCTTTACAGTTTCTCCAAGTGACAAGGTTGGGATAGTTGGAAGGACTGGTGCAGGCAAATCTAGCATGCTCAATGCTTTATTTCGAATTGTTGAACTGGAAAGAGGAAGAATCTCCATTGATGGCTGTGATATTGCAAAGTTTGGTTTGATGGATCTAAGGAAAGTACTTGGTATTATACCACAATCACCAGTTCTTTTTTCAGGTGCGTACTATTTATAATATCGGTCTTCTTTCATGATTATAAGAGTGTGATAATTAACTTGTGTTTTTTTTTTTTTTTTCTAGGAACTGTAAGGTTTAACCTTGATCCTTTCAATGAACACAATGACGCTGATCTTTGGGAGGCTTTAGAGAGGGCACACTTAAAGGATGTTATCCGAAGAAATTCATTAGGTCTTTATGCTGAGGTACATGCTATTTCATTTTAAATTTCTATTATTTTGGATTTTGGGGAAAATAATTCTTTGTTGTAAAAAGTCCATGCAAGGGTTAATATATCATCATCAAGCTTAGCCATTGTAGGAGGGGGTTCCCTTGTTAAAAACCTTTTTTAAGAGATAGCTTGAACCTGACTAGTCCCTTCAGAGCTTTTCTATACCAACTGTATGAATTTTTTTTTTTTTTTAACTGTCTCTTCATTTTCTCTCTCTCCCCACTTCCCCTCCCTATATATATATATATATATATATATATATATATATATATAAATATAAATTCCTTGGGAGCAAAATCATGTTTATTGTCTGTAATATTACAGACCATTTTTTCTATTCTATAGTCATGATCTGTCTCTTCTGGAAGTTTATGGTCATTCCTTAAATCATGCCATGTATTGCTTTGATGTATGTTGTTGTGTTGGTATTGTACTGATCTATGGTAATTCTTCTGTACTGGATTTGTTTAAATTTTGTGTTTTTCTCTTATGGCTTTGAACTATAATCTTTCATGTCACCTGTCAAGGTTTCCGAAGCTGGAGAGAATTTCAGTGTTGGACAGAGACAATTATTAAGTCTTGCTCGAGCATTATTGCGGAGATCAAAGATACTTGTTCTTGATGAAGCTACTGCTGCTGTTGACGTAAGGACTGATGCTCTTATTCAGAAAACCATCCGAGAAGAATTCAAATCATGTACAATGCTAATCATTGCTCACCGACTTAACACCATCATCGATTGTGATCGCATCCTTCTACTTGATTCTGGCAAGGTAGGCCTTCAGTCTGAAGCTTTATTTTTGGCATTATTTAGAAGATATATGGAAAGCTATATTCTTCTATTTTCTGGTCAATGGAGCATCAAATGTAATTTCTGGAAAATGATTGTTGCAAATTCAGTAACATTTTTCCAAAATCCAAACAAATTTGAGCCTTTTAGCATTACTAGTGATCCTTAGGCTTGCATACAGCTACTTGTTCTAACCACCAATAACCATATCACTAACAGCTGATGCTGTGTAAACAGGTGCTGATATTACTCTGGCAGTCACTGCTAGTCACTGGCAGCTGCAGCTGCAGCTGCAATAGATGCCTATCATTTATTTTTATTGCCATCATTCTGTGTCTGCAAGCTACTACTGCCAACTGCATTATATGCTCTTGATTTTCCATAATCAGAAAATGATGCCATTTTGAGTATTCTTCTACAGATAGAATGCCTTTGCCGAGGACTCGACACTGGCAATCTTTACTATTCAATGCCTGTCATTTATGATGACCTTTTGTCATTACTGACAACTGATGACCACAGGATAAATTGAGATTACTGTTCAATGCCTCTCATGTATGATGAACTTTTTTCATTACAGACAACTGATGACCACGGGATAAATTGAGATTACTGTTCAATGCCTGTCATTTATGATGACCTTTAGTCATTACAGAACTGAAGATCACGGGTCACCAGCCTATCACAAATTTTTATGCATTTATACTAAATGTTGGTGAATACAGTAATCTCAATTTATCCCTGTTATTTACCATTTCAATATGAACAAATAAAGCTCTCTTTCTTGCAAACATTCTATCATTAGTGCACAGGCAGATTCTTAATTGGTAGAAATTTTAGATCATTGATCTCTATGTTTTTCATTTATTTTTTGAATGTCTCATACATCGTCTTCTTCAGGTTTTGGAATATGATACACCAGAGGAGCTGTTATCAAACGAAAATAGTGCTTTCTCTCGGATGGTCCAAAGTACAGGAGCTGCAAATGCTCAGTACTTGCGCAATTTGGTACTAGGAGGGGAAGGAGAGAGTAGGTTCAGAAGAGAAGAGAACAAACAGTTAGATGAGCAGAGAAAATGGGTGGCTTCTTCTCGCTGGACTGCTGCTGCGCAATTTGCCCTTGCTGTTAGCCTCACCTCATCACAGAATGACCTTCAGCGTTTGGAAATTGCGGATGAAAATTGTATCCTCAAGAAAACAAAGGAGGCAGTGATAACTTTGCAGGAAGTTTTGGAAGGGAAGCATGTCAAAATAATAGAAGAATCATTAGATGAATATCAAATTTCCAGAGATGGCTGGTGGTCAGCTCTTTATAAGATGGTTGAAGGTATAAATTAATTGTTCCTTGTTGTACTACATGGGCCCTGCATAACCTTGAATACTTGCATTGCTTTTCTATTTCTTTGCATTTTATCAATTCATTTTTCTTTTCCATTAACGCATCCTTTATTTAATATGCACTTTGTGGTAACCCTAAAACCTTGTTCACTCATGTTACAAAATGGATCGATAACTTTTTGTATTGTTGAGTTGCCAGTGTCTATTACAGTTTAATCAGTTATTGTTCTTTAAAACAGCAGCTTACATTGCACTTGCCAATGCTGCCTGCTATAATCAGCCACTTGGCATTGGACTCATTTATTTATAGTTCTTCCTTCCATTATGGTTTTCTTTACTCATTCATTTAATAATCTTCTATCCAGGTCTTGCAATGATGGCCAGACTGGGTAAGAACGGACTTCATTCAGATAATGGCTTCGAAAACAGATCGATTGACTGGGACAACGTTGAAATATAGGAAGGAGTATTTCGAGAACTGGGTTTGTGCTTAAATTACTATTGCCTTCATTTACGAAGTAATTTATCTGCCACAATATTTTTGTATAGAATCTGGAATTTGTCCATATGCTTCAGATTTTTTAATTTCAGAAAACACCCTTCTGTACATTTGACTAGCTGAGGTTGGAAACCTTAAATGGGTTCCTAATATATAAGCGCCGGTGCGTATGCATCACATATAGGGCTTAGAAGTAGGTTATTTCGATTCAATAATCAGTTAGAGGTGTTGCTTGTAAGCTGTTGTGGCACAAAATTTGCCATGCCTTGTATGTTCATAACCAACTCGCACTAATCCTTTTTGAGCTCTATTTATATGTACATTACAAAAATTTTTCTTGAGGTATTTATTACAAGTTTGTTCATTTCCTTTTATTCCAATGCAGGAGGATTTGAATTTCTGAAACCCAAAAAATAAATCTAAGATCATCAAAAAATTTCTGAAAGCCAACCGAAGTTTGATTTGGTTTTTGTACACTGTTTGGCTCTAGTTTTCTAATTTCAGAATAACATGGCAGAGCAACAGAATTTAAACATAGGGGACGGGTGGGGCAGCTGACCCCCTAGTCGAATTTTTTATGTTTTAAAAAATTCATTCTAAACCTATGAATGGAATTTTTTTTTTTCTTTTTCATTTAGTATCTCCTCATTTTTTAAAATTTCTTTTGAATCCCTTAATTTTAGAGTTTTGGTGGTGGTAGATCATTTTAATAATTTTATTATATATATAACATTAGCTTGTGAGAAATATGTATGAATGGAAAACTTTATAATCTATTTTAATAATTTCACATTAAAAATATAACTAGAAGTAAGAAGAGCCAAAACATTTTTTTATGACAGAGGAATCGAAATCGGCCAATCAAACCACATCTAATCGGGATAACTAAGACTCTTTCTTTGTAGCGTTTTAGATAAATTTAATATATAGAACATAATTTGATAATCATTTTTCTTCTATTAAAACTGTAACATAATTTGATCAATAAAGTATCGGTTAGAGTGATGAGCGATCTCAATTTTCATAAAAGTAAAAATATAAATTCAATATTGAAAAATACACTTTACTATAAGGGAAAAAAACATTTACTTTTTACTATCACCACGCATTATACATCTTGGTCATAAAATATATATATTGGCTTTAACAATAATGAATATGAATTTTCTCCACTATCCCACCTAGCCGGGCCAGAAAACAATAGATTAAATCTAAATGAGTTGAAAAGAAAAGAAAAATGAATACTTTTTAAGTATAACCCGATTTACCCGATCAATATTTATTGTAGAATCAAATCAAATTGATTCCTTTAGATTCCTCTTTCAAAATTGAAAGCTTAACTTATGAATTTTAAGGCACAAACATCATTGCAGTTAAAGAGGCGTTGGTTTAAATGGAAAAGTTGAACCAAATTGGTTCAATTTGATTTTTGATATAATAATTAAATTGATTAGTTTGGTTCAATTTATAATTATAAAAGACTTTCATTTTAACTTTCTATTTTGTTATGGAAAATAAGTCAAAATTAATAAAACAAATCGAATCAATTTTATCCCTCAATTCAATCCGGTATTATACACAATTCAATTTTGATTTTGTTTAAAGAAAAATATAGTATAATTTTCGATCTTACCACCTTCAATTGCATGTATAATCAAATTGACCGATTGCACAATCTTGTATCAAGATTTATTTATATCTCAAAATACCCTGAACTTCAGGAATTTTTGCAATTTCACTCTATTTTAACATTTTGGGCGATTTTATTCTAATTTTAACATTTTCTCGTAATAGCACCCTCAATTGCACTTAAAGATGAAATTATAAATAAAAAAGTATTTTCATTCATATTTAATAAAAATTAAAAAAAATCCATTAGTCTATCCAATTGACATTGTACAGATTAAATTTTAAATTTTTAAACTAAATGTACTAATTAATAATTTAGTGATAATTTTTTGTTTCTTACTAAAAAATTTCAAAATATGGCATAAAGTTCAATTAATAAAATATAATCTTTCAATTATATATTTTGTAGCCATATTGTTTTTCATTTATAAAAAAAATAATATAGCCATATTATTTTTTATTTATAAAAAAAAGTAACTTCTTAATTATTTTAGTTGCACATTAAATATCATATTTCTAAATTTATAAATATGTAACCTACTAAATGTGGATAAAATTTAATATTCAAATATTTAAAATGTTATTACTAGTATTATTATTTATTTAACAATAAGATAATATACTTAAAAAAGCATGGAAATACTTTTTCTATTTGTAATTACATCCTTGATTGCAATCGAGGGTATTATCGTTATAAAATGTCAAAATTAGAATAAAATTGACAGAAAAATCAAAATAAAGTAAATTTATAAAAACTTACAAAGTTTGGGTATTTTGATACATTAATAACTAATTAGATATACCTCACCCCTGAAGCAACAAAAAAAAAAAAAAAAAAAAAAAAAACACACATGGAATATAAAAATGCATAAATTCACCAATTTACTTTTTATTAAAAATTTTATGACATCTTCAACTTTCATTTTGACCTGTTGAACACTTCAAACTATAAAATTGTACCTATTAAATATTTTAATTGACTTATTAAACACTTCTACTTATAAAATTATATCGATTAAATACTTATTAGATAATTAAAAATATAAAGATTATTGCTTCAAAAATTATAGAATCACATATTAAATCAATTTTTTGCAAATGAAAGCCAAAAACCTTAAAATTTTATTGCTTCTAATTTAATAAGGTGTGAGATTATTAAAAAAAAAAAATCGAGAGTGACACAAAATTGATTTTAAAATTAATAGTGCAACAAATTTTTTTTTTAAACATCAATAATTAAATTATATATTCAGCTAAATTTTAACAGAACGGTTTAAATGGCTATTTAAAAAAAAAAAGAACCTAATTGTCTAATCATTAGTAAATAAGGTTTGCCAATTGCTATATTGACTATTTAGTCTCTATTTTCAGGAAAATGAAACTTAAATATATTTGATAAAATAATTATTTCGTCCATAAAGTGATATTTAAAGAGTCAAAACCTCAAAATAAAGAGACTAAATAGTTAATTATGACAAATCTATGGATGAAAAAGTACTTTACCCAACAATAATTGCTAATTCCAAAAGGACACATGTCACGACCTACGTCAGAATATTATATTTCATTCAAACGCGCCCATTGGCACCGGCTGACAGGTGAATTTTGGCAGGGTATACATTTTATATTAAACACAACACAACACTACATGCAGGGGGTAGATGCACTCTAAAGCGGAGGGGAGGGTAAAATCATAAATTTATTTTAAATTTTAAGTGTAATTTTTGTAAAAGAATATTTATAGTTTGCCCTTGCTATTTAGGAAAAATTATATTTTAGCCCCTAACTACTTAGGCCGGGTCAGCCTCTGTTCACGTCGGTCTACACGAAACGGATAAATTTCTAACCTAGTGTCAATATTTTTTTTATTAGAAGGAAAATAGTGTCAATATTATATATAATATTTTTATTTAAAAGAAATTATCAAAAGGATGTTAAATTGTCTATTACAGTATGAGTGTAAAAAAAAATTTTTTTTGGTATTTTTTAACGTGAAATATATATATATTTTTTAATGTGATAGAGATTAATATTAGGAACAAAGAAACCACCACTTTATATTTCTTTTCGCAGTTTCTTGAGTAAATTTTTTTATTTTATTTATTTTTTTAAAGGTATTTTTTTCTTTTCTTTCATGGAAATAAGAAAAGAAAATTACAGACCAAAAATCAATTCACATGGGTTGGAGAAGTATTATTTAATAAAATTCAATTATTGGATTAGCATATCCATCTTTGGATGGACGAATTTTATTCGGGCGGGTAAAATTGCCATCCACTAGTATCTATGATCCTATGGAGTCTTACCCGATATTAGGTCAACCGTGACCTTACGTCAGCCGTGACGTTGCAAACCTCCACATGTTTTGTCTGATTGTCTCTCTCTCGTCTGCCTCTCTCCTTGGCTTACTGTTCTTGTTCGAAACACCAATTGTATTCTTTGTTCTTTAGTAATTATGTATACTGTATATATTGACTCACCAGTGACCATGCAAGTCATACTCCTTTGTTATGCTAGTTTTCAAACAATCTTGAGTGACAGTGCCAAAACTTTTAAACCGGTTCTTGATTCTTGATCCTCGAAGGTACAACCATATTCTTCTTCTATTTCAGTTGCTCATTGTTGTAAGACTATGATGCTAATTGAAACAGTTAAACGGACTTTGTGTTTTGCATTGGTAAATTGAGGGTGCTCGAAATTTCCCATTTGCTATTTGCTTAAAAAAATGATTTCTTTAAAAGTTGGATTAGTAAAGACACAGAGCACAATGGGTTGGGTTTAATTAACTACGTATGTACGTAAACTGGTGAAGCTTTGAGCGGATAAGCTTAATTGCATCTTTGTGGCTGTTATTCTCTTTCTGTTATTTATGGCCCCTCTTGGTTGCTGAGAAAATGTTAAAATTCATTTTTTTTTTGTGAGAGATTGAAATGAGTACTTTGGTATTCAAATGAAACAATTTCAAACTCGTGAAGTTAACTTTTCTTTTATCAGCAACCAAATGGAGGGTGGTTGCATTTTCTTTCAGTTTCTCTTTCGAGATTTATATGTTTTGAGTTAACAAGGTTGGCTTTGCAAATATTAGGACTGAGATGAATTTTTCGTTGTTCTGTTAATGTGTAAAGTTCTGAATGTGTATTTTATCATAGACAACCAGTTAAGTTTTGTTTGAGTTTTGCAAATATTGGTTCTACTAGGAAACACAAAATTTGAGGGTATAAATCAATGTATTAATTTGTGATGTTTTGCAGGTGGTGAGGAAAGATGGGTTTGGAGCCATTGGACTGGTATTGTCGACCGGTGGCAAATGGGGTTTGGGGAAAAGAAGTGGACAGTGCATTTGGTGCATATACCCCATGTGCCATTGATTCTCTAGTGATTTGCATTTCTCATTTGGTTCTTCTGGGGTTGTGCTTTTACAGAATCTGGTTGATTAAGAACAATTCAAAAGCTGAAAAGTACAGTTTGAGGACAAAGTACTACAATTATATGTTAGGGTTATTGGCTGCCTATTGCACAGCTGAGCCTTTATTGAGGTGGGTGATGGATATCTCTATTTTTAACCTGGATGGACAGACTAGTCTTGCCCTCTTTGAGGTATGTTTTCTTATTTAAAAGTATTCTGTCAAGTTCCCCATAATTAAGGATTTTCGATTTTGGAAGTGCTAGCTTCAATTTGTGCAGTAGTTTGAATATGTACTTGCTAAATTGGAAGCTTTGAATCTCTACTTGTTAAATTGGAAGCTTCCTCATGGAAGCAATGTGTTTTAATAATCTCGGCATACTATCCAAAATTTGCTCATTGTCTTACAGATCTGATTGGTGAACCATATCTGTCTTTCTTTTATTTTATCAGGTCATAATATGGTTTCAGTAGGGATGTTTTTGTTTTTGTTATGATAGTCCATTACTTATCAATATATTTCAAGTAATTTTTTTCCCTGTTGCAGATTGTATCATTGATCATTGAGGCTCTTACCTGGTGTTCAATGGTTATTATGCTCAGTTTGGAAACCAAAATTTATATCCGGCAGTTTCGGTGGTATGTGCGGTTTGGAGTTATTTATGTGTTGGTAGGGGACGCTGCAATGCTTAATCTAATTTTTCGTATGCAAGGTTACTACAGCAGGTTAGTTTTTCTCCTATTCCCAAGCTATTAAGTTTAGTCACCTCTTTTTTTTTTTCACCATGCAGCATTAAACTGTGAGTTAATATTGGCAATAAAATGAATGTATTGACTCTTGATACCTTTACTATCTCCTGTGCTCATTTATCTATATTTATCAAGAACAAGGTAAGACTGTACATTTATAATGGAGCAATATTTCTTTAGTTATATCATTGTAAGTTGAGAGCATGTGGCATCAGTTATGCCAAATTTTTTCAGTATTAAACTTGTGTATGATCATTATTGAAAATGCATTCTATCAAACTTATAAATTGGGATAAAGAAATGGAAATTTAGGCTGTGATGAGCTTTTGAAAAAAAAAAAAAAAAAATATATATATATATATATATATATATATATATATATATATATATATATATATATATATATATGGGATTAAACTTGTGAACTTTTAA
The DNA here is from genome assembly GCF_041381405.1 of Jatropha curcas. Classification (NCBI taxonomy): domain Eukaryota; kingdom Viridiplantae; phylum Streptophyta; class Magnoliopsida; order Malpighiales; family Euphorbiaceae; genus Jatropha; species Jatropha curcas. The sequence goes on from NC_143160.1 coordinate 9,807,709, forward strand.
TTTCAAAGGACATTTTGGCTTTTGTAGATTTTGACACAATACATATACATGGATTTGCCTGTTACCCAATGTTGGACTATAATTTGTATTTTTGAAAAATATGTTTCATTAATGCTGCAAAGATATGGTAATGCCTTTGGTAAAGTAATGTTATTACGAATGGAATATTTTATTAAAATCAGAAACTTCTGTCTTGGTGTATATTTAGCAAGCTCAAATGAAGTAACATTACAGGTGAATGGCCTTTATTTATGTACTTTTCAAAACTGTACTAGAACTTTCAGCTTCAACTAGTGATGATAGTGTCTGTTTTGTTTTTAATCCATATTAGGCTTCTGAAATGAAGATCATGGGATTTTTCTTGTTAAAATGTTGCATTATGTAAGGTAGCTGTTAGTATTCATGGTCAGGAATTTAAAAAAGTTATTGTTATGTTGATGATTAGTGGTAATATAGATATGCAACAAACTCATTTTTTTTAGGGAAAATTTTAATAGATGATATTAAGCCTCAAAGAAAAAAAAAAAAAAAAAAAAAAACTATGTATAACGAATGCATAAACTTTGGTATGAGGTTGGATGGGCTTATTCTAGATAAGGATGCACATTGCATTTGTGGAGTTACATCTTTTAAGTTCAAACCTTTTAGATGTGTTGGTGACAATACATTCTCATTCTTTGTTTGTTTGTAGATTTGCATTGTACACATACCTCAGTTCTGTTCTCTGCCAGGTTTGTTGCCTTTTTTTTATTTTCTTTTCCTGCCCTAGTAGACGTAGTAGATGTCTCTAGATTCTGTGTAAAGCTACAAGTTGGTTCAAGATTCAGATTATTGAATGCCAAGGCAACAAATATTTTTTGGTAACATAAAATTAGTTTCCATGAATTTCCATGTTACAATCATAACAAGGTCATAACGGTAGCTGGAAATTTCAATATTGTTGGAATCTTTACTAGCTAGCACATGGTATAGAGAGGAAAAATTCAATTTTTTTTATGCCTATGTAGGTTGCAGATACTTATCCTGTCTTGACCCCAGAAAGGGCTTAAATCTGGATTCTTTCCACTTATGTGCTGTATAGGCTGTGGCAAACCACATAGTGATCTAATTAAAATGTGGGACCATAAAGAATTTTGCTTACACAGGTTGAAGCTGGGGTTAGAATGTCAAGTTTTGCATAGAAAAATATGAACAATATACCTTGGGTTTTGTTTGATTTTCCTTTTAACTTATTTTGGAACCATTCCAGGGATGTCAATTGTATTATGGTTTATCAACATTTTTGCGGTGTAGGTTTTGTTTGGTGTTCTTCTTCTTGTGTATATTCCCGATTTGGATCCTCATCCAGGTTACAACATTGTGCAACCTGAGTATCCTGTAAATGGTGAATATGAAAAACTTCCTGGAGAAGAGCGAATATGTCCCGAGAGGCATGTCAACTTATTTTCTAGTAAGTAGTTAAATTTTCAGTTCAGTGTCCCCCATTTTATGTTCCTCTTTTAAGCAGTTCTACTTCTTGGTTATTGTTTTCAAATACAAATATGATTTGCACATTGGCGAGGGATCTAATTCTGATCTGCGTACTGATTACGTTGGTCATTGTCCTCTTATAGGGATATGTTTTGGATGGATGACTCCACTTATGCAGCAAGGTTATGAAAGGCCTATCACTGAAAAGGATGTATGGAAGTTAGACACATGGGATCAGACTGAGACATTGATTAAAAAGTTTGTCCCACATTTCATCTCTTATATAGGTTTCTGCTCGAACTTTGTCACTGCTGCAGACTTCTGAAAAAAATTTTCTACTTTTGCAGGTTCCGGAAATGTTGGATTGAAGAATCTCAAAGGCCAAAGCCACGGCTTTTAAGAGCATTGAACAATAGCTTTGGGAGAAGGTATTGGTTCTGCTCTCATGTTTCATTTCTTTTCCTTTTGATTCTAATTGATAAACAATCAGGTGGTTAGAAATATATCATGCATTGATATATGTCTCTTTGTTTTCATTCATAAATTTTCTGCAGGTTCTGGTTGGGTGGGTTGTTTAAGGTAATTATCTCCTGTTTTATTTATCACGGATGTTAGTTTGGTCTAACTTCTTTAATTGAGTTAGAAGCAGGATGCTCATATGCCTTTTTCTTTGGCCTGACAAGTTCCTGTCCTGATCATTATAGATACCTGAGGAAAATTATGGCTTGAATTTGACGAACTTGGATTTGACATATCAATTGCTCATTTCTTTTCCATTTTCCTCCAAATTTATTTTATGTGAAATTATGAAACTTTCTACTAATGGCACGATTCACATGGAATTTAATGATTTCTTGTAGATTGGAAATGATCTTTCACAGTTTGTTGGGCCTGTTTTGCTGAACCATCTCTTAAAGGTTTGTTGTTGTGGAAAATTCTCATGGATTGTATTAATGTTTATCATCATTGTTGTGGGTTCAGTAGGTTTCTGCCTTCTATAATAGTTTATTTCTCTCTGGAAAATATAAGAAAAAATCAGGAGAATCTGCAAAAATCAGGAAAATCTTATTTCAAACTCACCAAATCTTATTGGACCATGCCTAACATTTAGGTGATACTGATTAGCTTGATTAATTTAGCACACACATCAACAAAACCAAACTAGAAGAGTTCTAGGAATGTTGTAATAGATGTTGATTTATCTTCTGGATATTTTTTAGAGCAAATTTAACTGTAGTGTAATTTTAACATCACATTCTGATCATTTTTTTTAAGAAAAATAGTTTGATATTCTAGTTTCCTAGAAAAGATAACAAATCATAGTTTGATTTTCTAAGCAAATTTAACTGGAGTTTTCTATTTACGTATATTTTTTCACGGCAACAGAGTAGTTTAGTTAATTAAATCAGATTTTATTTGAAACAAACTCAACTTTAATGCCATGCACTCATAATATTGTAAGTCTTTTATCATTTTGCAGTCAATGCAACGAGGGGATCCAGCCTGGATTGGTTATATCTATGCTTTCTCAATTTTTGTTGGAGTGGTATGGTTCCTATTTCATGTTTTATCATTTTGAATTTTATATCTCCTAAAAGAATTTTTCATATGCTTTTCCATGGGCATGCAAAATGTATTTTGTTTTGAGTCTGGGCAAGGATTTCAAGTCATTTAGTTTCTATTTTCATCTTTCAATCTTCAAAATTTCTCATATGCTTGATTGTATTCTTTTGAGCTGTATCAGTAGAGGGAATAACTGCTTTATCATTTTATAAACTCTATAGTATCAGGAGGATATTGCACATTTAACAATGATGTTTTGACTTTTGAGTTCTGAATTTAAGGTTTTCCCAACTTCTTACTCTTGGGACTTAAAGATTTTTAAATGACAAGTGATAAATGACATGAATTACAATTTTCTTAGTGTGTCTGAAAGAGTAAATGGTTATATTAAGCAGTTCTTGAGGTTCGTGAGCTTCCTTCTCCTATTCCTATATTGTTTTTCTTTATGCTTAATTAATTTTATCATGCTATGAGATATTTATTTATGTTTTGCTTCTCTATCTGCCTGCTTTGTTTTATCTATTGTATTTATTCGCCTGTGGCATAGATAACTTGGTGAAATCTTTTTATTGACTAGTTGATTTTACTTGGTTCAGTCATTAGGTGTGCTATGTGAATCTCAGTACTTTCAGAATGTTATGCGCACTGGTTTTCGGCTGAGATCAACTTTGGTAAATCATTGTTCTGTTTTAACAATGTCTAGACACACATGGAGCTGCTTTGGCATATCGGATTCAGCCTCATTTCCCTTCTGAATCTGGTCAATTGCCTAATCAGATTCCATTTTGGCATTCCTGAATGAATTAAGTATTTTGAAATGAGATGCCTTGTTCATAGCCAATTGCTTTTAATTGCAGGTGGCTGCCATATTTCGTAAATCCTTGAGACTAACTCATGAGAGCCGCAAGAATTTTCCATCTGGGAAGATAACAAATATGATCACTACAGATGCCAATGCACTTCAGGTATGCTCTTTCTGAGTGGCCATTGATGTTAATTGCTTAATTCATTCAAGAAAAAGGAAATTTTGCTTCAAAATAACTGTAGGCACAATGGCCTGCTTTGGTTCTATTGTCCCTTGTATAAGAGGTAAACATGAAATTCATGTCATTGGATGGAAAAAGAAAACAAGAAGAAATTTAAATTAAATGAAAACCAAATATATAATTTTATAGGGCATCATTGATCAAAGGGAGAGTAGCATTCTTACTGTAAGCAATATATAAAATATCTAGTGTGACTTCTCTACTTGCTATTTATTCCATATGCAAAAGTGGTTAAACCAGTAAAAGAACACAGCTTGTTTTCTCCATTTTTCTTTTGTTTCTTAGGGCTAAGGTATTTTCCTTTGGACATTGTTCAGCAAATATGCCAACAACTACATGGATTGTGGTCAGCTCCATTTCGCATCACCATGGCTATGGTTCTTCTCTATCAGCAACTTGGTGTTGCTTCGCTTCTTGGTTCACTAATCCTTGTTCTCATGGTCCCAATACAGGTCAGACGCTTCCTATCCTTTGTTAATATGTATCTGTGTTGCTTCAGTCATTTACTATGTATATTTTTGTCAATTATTCAAATTCCTATGTTCATCACGAGCATGAAAAGCTAAATTTATAGAATGTCCCTGAACCAAATAAGTGAAATCTCAAGAAGATCTCACTGATAAGCTTGGTCCATACTGAGGTTACATAGCACAAGCCAAAAGGTAGAAGGGATGACCTAGGAAAACCTTAAAATATTAATCTCTAAATTTTGATTGTAGTCCGTTGGGCTCTTCAGCTTTCCAAATTTTTTAACTATCGTGGATGACTCTAATGACTCAATTAATTAACCAATTAAGGGCTCAATTAAGTCCAATGGAAATATCAAGGTTATAAATTGAAGATCTAGTATAACTTCAAGAGCCAATTTGACATTTTGATCTTCTAATTAATAATAAAACAATATGATTTTCCTATTAATTTTGGCCTCGGGTAAAACTGTAACGAATCTTTGACATTAGGGAAAATTTGATGAAATTAAAAGGTTACAGTCAAATTGCAAATGCATTAAAAGTTTAGAGTTGTTTTGATTATGAAGCCTTAAGTACATCATGTATAATTTATGTTATCTTTTTTTGATGTTTTGTGATAACAGACAATTATTATAAGCAAAATGAGAAAACTAACTAAAGAAGGATTGCAGAGGACTGACAAGAGAGTCAGCCTCATGAATGAAATATTGGCTGCCATGTACACTGTTAAGTATGTTTGAATTTGAGAAGAATAAGCCTTACACTTCAACATGGTTTTACATCATTCATGGTGATTATTCTGACATTATACTGAAATTGTTCCAGATGTTATGCATGGGAGAAGAGCTTCCAGTCCAAAGTTCAAAATATACGCAATGATGAGCTATCATGGTTCCGCAATGCACAATTACTATCTGCTGTATGTTGCAGAACACAAATTTGGAATTTTTTCGCTCATATCTATTTGAAGGGTGCCAAAAGCATAATGATTCAATTAGCTGCTATTTAAAATTGTTTCACAATTTTCAAAGAATACTACTGTGGTGGACACATAACTAATAGATTTGACTGATTACACTTTTATAATTGTTACTGTTTTCTGGAAACTGTAAATTACCAAATATGCTTTGAACTTTTTTTTTACTCTATACTCAATTTATATTGCATGATTCCATTTTGATCAAAACCAAAGATGGAAATAGAAAAACACCTAGAAAAGGCATGCATGCCTAACATAGTATAGTCAACCCTTTGTTGCTAACTGCAAACTTACTAATTGAGTATATAGCTACATACACCAACAAGTAGTCGGTATTGTGATGATGATGTAGACTTATCAAATTAATATGTTCACCATATGCTTAGTATCTAAAAGCATAATACTTTAAGTTAATGAATTCACGATTCTCCTACATCATATTCTATAGATGGTCTTCCATTATATATGCTGCATATGCATATCAATTATCATACTGCTAGGCTTCAATGTGTAAAATTCTTTCTTGTCTTGACTTACTATTGCTTTCTATTGCAGTTCAACAGTTTCATATTGAACAGCATCCCAGTGGTTGTGACATTGGTTTCATTCGGGACATTCACTTTCCTTGGTGGAGATTTGACACCTGCAAGGGCATTCACATCTCTCTCTTTATTTCAAGTGTTACGATTTCCTTTAAACATGCTTCCCAACTTGTTAAGTCAGGTTCTATCATTTTCCCTGTTCACTAAATATGCTTGGCTATCTCTTTTGATTCTTATCAATGCCTTGAAGTGAGTGAATTTAGAACAAACAGCACAAGAGAATATATAATGATAAAGTATTTATACTTCAATATGTCAAACTGAGAATCTAAAATATTTGTGACATTTGGAGAAACAACATGCTTAGAAGTTTTTCTGGATTCATATGAATATTATTTCACTTAATAAAATTATTTGTCTCTTTTACAATGGACTGAAGATGACAAGAAGCAATTAAATTATTCTTTTGTGCAAGAATAACTGCATAATTTTCTTAGATTGTTGTAGTTTGAAAGAAGTATATTTACACATGCTTTTTTTTTTTTTTTTGTATCTGAATCTGTCATCTTGTAATGTACTTAAAAAGAATTACGTTCCATGTAGTCCCAAGTTCTTTGTAAGGACACTGGATTTACTCAAATTGGTTTGTGATTTCACAATAACACTGAACTGGTTTGGCAGGTTGTAACTGCAAACGTGTCATTACAACGCCTGGAAGAACTTCTTTTAGCTGAAGAGAGAATTCTAGTACCAAATCCACCTCTTGAGCCAGAACTTCCAGCCATCTCAATCAAGGATGGATTCTTTTCATGGGATTCAAAGGTTAACTTCTAGAGCCCTCTCCTCATACTGAGTGCTTTAATCACCAAGCTGCCATAAAGAACCATTTTTCTTGCAGCTAAAACAACCTAGTAAACACAAGCAAAGAGGAGAGAAGTTGAAAATGAATCAAGTTTTTTAAGTGAGATATCTTATACCACCTCACTTGGGTGGTCAAGTGTGCTCGAAGTAAACCTTGTCCACATGTGAGCTAACAGTTACTCCTATATATATTAAGTGGCATAGGATATTTCCTCTAGACATAGTAGCCAAACCTATATTACCCTAACTAAACATGCTAGTTTCTACACCTTCATCATGACCCATTACTAAAATGCATGACTACATCTCATATTCATGTTGCAAGCAATATTTTACAACATGAGTGAAGAGGCTACACAATTATTTTGAGCTATGGTAAATTGGCTATAATGCATATCAAAAAATTGATATTTGAGGTAATAGAGATTAAGTGGAACATAATTGACTGGGTGGTAGAGTCGTGGAAACATCTGTTTCTTATATATTTTGGACATCAAACAATATGTTACTGCTAAAACATGAAAGAATTGAAATCTTGGATGAAAACATGTATGGATGCTATGAACTGCCTAAACAAGAATTCTTAGATATAAATATCGATGAGTTTTTTAGAAGTTTCATTAGGTCTTATCAAGTTATGCACTTATTGATATCGATAATCAAATATATTTGTTCCCCATATGTGATAGCAATCTTTGAACTCATGCTTTTTCCAGGCTGAGAAGCCTACATTGTCCAATATCAATTTGGACATACCAGTTGGCAGCTTAGTTGCAATTGTTGGTGGGACTGGAGAAGGAAAGACATCACTGATCTCAGCAATGCTTGGAGAGCTGCCTCCTGCAGCTGACACCAATGTTGGTATTAGAGGGACCGTTGCTTATGTTCCTCAAGTATCATGGATCTTCAATGCGACTGTGAGTGTCAGCCTAGTTTTTCTGCTTATCAACTTTGATCTAGTTATCTATTGCTCTGTACTACTATTCTAGTGATTCTCAATTATATATGTCTGCTTCTGATATAGAATATTCATTGTATCAGGTGCGTGACAACATATTATTTGGGTCCAAATATGAATCCACAAGATATTGGCAAGCTATTGATGTAACAGCATTACAGCATGATCTTGACTTACTTCCAGTTAAGTGGATTCAGGAACTAGGGTTACTGCTATTGATTTTGCTATTTGGTTCAAATTTGGAATATATCTTAGATTATCATCTCATAATTATTTTCTCAGGGCCGTGATCTTACGGAGATAGGTGAAAGGGGTGTGAACATCAGTGGTGGGCAAAAGCAAAGAGTTTCCTTGGCTAGGGCTGTCTACTCCAATTCAGATGTGTACATATTTGATGACCCTCTAAGTGCTCTAGATGCTCATGTTGGTCGGCAGGTATTAGTTCATTCTGATTAATACGAGCTCCCTTCAAGTTTATCTTGATCAGAAATATTGTTAGTACTACATTCTGTAGTGATCTTGACATAATTCAGTATGACGAGCATACTGATTTAATAAGGTCAACCTCCCTTTTGCAGTATAAGAGAAACGTTTTTAATGTTTTCTGCTAGAAGGCCACCCAAACAAATAGAAGAATTTTCTTTACTGATTTTCTTCACTTATTCTGATAATTTTCAAGACTATGGCTATGACTGGCCCAACATCTTGAAGCTTTAACAAGCAAATGTTTCTGGAAGCTTAGCACTGAACTAATCCCAAGTCATTTCCAGGTTTTTAACAGCTGTATCAAGGAAGCATTGCAAGGAAAAACTAGAGTTCTTGTTACAAACCAGCTACATTTTCTTCCACAGGTGGATAGGATTATTCTGGTTAGTGAGGGTACAATTAAAGAGGAAGGAACCTTTGAGGAGCTCTCTAAGAGTGGCAAATTGTTCCAGAAACTGATGGAAAATGCTGGGAAAATGGAAGAAGTGGAAGAACAAGCAGAAGAAAAAGAGAATACTGAAAATCGTGACCGTAAAAATTCAAAACCAGCAGGTGATGAGATAAATGAGTTGCCACATAATGCAGGGTATACAAAGAAAGGGAAAGGAAGGAAGTCTGTGCTTATCAAGCAAGAGGAAAGGGAAACAGGTGTTGTAAGTTGGAATGTTATGATGAGGTAATATACAACATTTTCAGGCTCATAATCTTTAAGATAAGACTGTACTTTTATATTTCAATTAATGTCTACTTTTTTTTCCGTGCTCAAAAGGACACCAAGCATAAGACCTATACCTAGAATAACCTCCAGGTGCACCTAGGCAACCACAATTGTTTCTGTAATTCTTTTATGTTAGAATTGATGGAAGACTTTTATTTTTAACTGATCTCAGAAACTTATTTGGCATCTATATGTATCACCTTAACAGAGAATTCAGATTCTCAAGTGAAGACTTCTTTTGATTTAGTAATAATGACCATTGATGCAACTTGTAGTTGAAAGAACAGAATTATACCCCAGAAGGCAACTAATCTTCTGAAATGGAGAAAAGCAGTATCGAGCTTATTTTTTCTATAAACAATTTTGATTCAACTTTTGTAAGAGCTTGGTTTTCTATAAACGAGTCCATGTTTATCAGTCTTTTACTCTTGATCAGTCATATATGAAAATAATATTAAAACATGATGTCTTATTATTTTTTTCATACAAATTATTTATCACGAAGTGGCTGGTGTCAAAACATCAATGGCTTTTTGTGGATCTGTTGTTGGTCAAACAAATTGTTCTTTAACAAGTATACAAATTTTGAAGTTCTTTTCTTATCCATTTTTTCTTTTTTTTTTTTTTTTCCTTTTCTTATCCCTCTACCACTCTCCTTCTCCGCACTAGCTAGAAGAGTCTCATGCTTACTTTTTCTATGGATAAATATCTCATCATCGTTCATGAATGCTGAGTTATTTCATGTCGTATTTTGAACATTATGCCCTACTTGTTCAGGCATCTTGCATACTTACATGCCTATGTTGTACATATTACAGATATAAGAATGCATACTTACATGCTTATGTTGTATATATTTACAGGTATAAGAATGCATTGGGAGGCACTATGGTGGTTATGGTACTGTTTGCATTCTATTCATCGACAGAAGTGCTTCGAGTTTCAAGTAGTACATGGTTAAGCTTTTGGACGGATCAAAGCACTTCAGAAGGCTATAGGCCTGGTTACTACATTTTAATTTATGCACTTCTATCACTTGGCCAGGTATGTCTGCTGTTTGTTGATTTCGGCATCTCCATTTGCTCTTGTGGCTACTGCCAACTTGTCAACCTTGTTCATCAGATTTTCAACAGAATTTGAAATATTCTTTTTCCCTATGATTTTAGAAGAACCATGGTACCATATGTTATTATATTATGAAAAAATAATATGTGATATAATCATGAAAATTATTGTGTGAACCTTGTATTTTAGACCGGCATGTCTTTTTGTGAGATTTTTGCAAGAAATATAGTTAATTCCATTTCTTCTTCTTTTTACAATTTCGATAGAAAATGAAATAATAGATGTAGAAGGAAAGAAAAATAAAAGAAAAAATAACAGGGAGGAAATAAAATGAAAATTTTTGCAATTGCTTAAGATTCCGTTGCTTCATATTTCTGGTTCAGGTAACAGTGACTCTGGCAAACTCTTATTGGTTGATCAGTTCAAGTCTTCGTGCAGCCAAAAGATTGCATGATGCCATGCTGGATTCAATCCTACGAGCTCCAATGCTATTCTTCCACACTAATCCAACAGGAAGGATCATCAATAGGTTTGCAAAGGATCTAGGTGAAATAGACCGCAATGTTGCCAGTTTTTCTAATATGTTTCTGAACCAAGTTTGGCAGCTTCTTTCAACATTTGTACTGATTGGCATAGTTAGCACGATATCCCTATGGGCCATAATGCCACTTCTCATCCTTTTTTATGTGGCCTATTTATACTACCAGGTAGTCACTTTTAGTGTATGCATCATTTGATCTTCTTTTTCCTCACAAGTCATAAGTTATCCCATCTAGTGAATCCTTTGTGTTTATTCTTTACCACTATGCAGAAATGGTTAGCTGACTCAGCTCTTAAATAAAGGAGGCTATGAATATCAAAAAATTTAGAAGAATGTGATTTTTAATATGCAATCAATTTCTGCAAGCATATATTTCCATTAACACAATTATTTATAATGTTTTTATGCCAGTTATCTCAACTTGCCACAAAGACTTTGCTTATATACAATATTTAATCATTATGGTCATATGTGTTTGCACAGAATACATCCCGTGAAGTAAAACGTCTGGATTCCATCACCAGATCTCCAGTTTATGCACAGTTTGGAGAAGCATTAAATGGTCTATCAAGCATTCGTGCATACAAAGCTTATGATCGAATGGCCAATATCAGTGGGAAGTCAATGGACAACAACATCAGATTCACCCTTGTGAATATTAGTTCAAATCGTTGGCTCACCATAAGATTGGAATCATTAGGAGGAATCATGATTTGGTTGACTGCATCCGTCGCAGTATTGCAGAATAGCAGATCTGAAAACCAGGTGGCATTTGCATCTACAATGGGTCTACTTCTCAGTTATACGCTAAATATTACTAATCTATTGAGTAATGTTCTTAGACAAGCAAGTAGAGCAGAAAATAGTTTTAATTCCGTTGAGCGTGCTGGAACGTATATAGATTTGCCTTCTGAAGCTCCAACCATAATTGAGAGCAATCGTCCTCCACCGGCATGGCCTTCTTCAGGATCAATAGAGTTCAGGGATGTTGTCTTGCGTTATAGACTAGAACTTCCTCCAGTCTTGCATGGATTGTCCTTCTCAGTTTCACCAAGTGAGAAGGTGGGAATAGTTGGGCGAACCGGAGCAGGGAAATCTAGCATGCTTAATGCATTGTTTCGTATTGTAGAACTTGAAAGAGGAGAAGTCATCATTGATGGCTGTGATGTTTCTAAGTTTGGACTGACAGATTTGAGAAAAGCTCTTAGTATCATACCACAATCACCTGTTCTTTTCTCAGGTACTCATTTTCAAGAGTAGAAGCTAGATTCTTTTGATTTAACTTCTTACCACATATTGTTTCAATTCTATATTGCCATTATAATTTGCTGTGAATTTATACTTTATTTTCTATTTCACAATTGTTTTCCACCTGAAAACTTGCCAGGTATGTCGGCAATTAATCCAGAAATTTCAACTGAGCTGAAATCATTGTCCCTAAAAATTTTCTATTTTACTTTGTTCTATTCTTATAATTAGAATGACCATGTTTATATTTTTGATGTTGAGACATTTAAGTCAACAAGCAATTTGTAACTTCAGTTCTTAATTTACTGTCTCCACTTAAGATGTCTGTGCATTTGCAATAGCACTTTCTTCAGTTCACTGCGACGGAAATCTTCCATGCTTCTTGTTTTCAGTTTAATTATAAAGATACCAATGATTTATAACTGTTGGTTTTCTAGGTACTGTGCGGTTTAATCTGGATCCATTTAGCGAACACAACGATGCAGACCTTTGGGAGGCTCTAGAGAGGGCACATCTAAAAGAAGTCATCAGGAAGAATACTTTTGGTCTAGATGCTGAGGTATAAAACTCAATTACTTGTTGTGTAGCTATCTTATTCAAGTCAAAATTCCTTGACCAATTCACTTGTGGCTCAAGCAATTCATACCGGAAGAGTGCTATAAATGCATTCCGTAAACAAACATCAAATCTGTATCGTAAGTAGGGGGGAAATTTACACAGTGGACAAGTACAAGTCTTTTGTGTGTCCACTCGTGTGTATAATATATTGTTTGTTAAATAGGCTCAATGAGAGCTCCAATTACCACTAAGTCAAATATTAGTTGTACGAGCCCTTGTATATTGATCTGTTTTGGGTTCTTCATAATGGAAAACAAGTTGCATATCCATTGTTTGAAAAGAAAGAAATACTACGAGCATCAACTAATGCGTGATTTTTGTATAAAGGTTTCTGAGGGAGGGGAGAATTTCAGTGTTGGACAGAGACAATTACTAAGTCTTGCGCGAGCATTGCTACGAAGATCAAAGATTCTTGTTCTTGATGAAGCAACTGCTGCTGTTGATGTCAGAACTGATGCTCTTATTCAAAAAACCATTCGAGAGGAATTTAAATCTTGCACAATGCTTGTTATTGCTCACAGACTAAATACTATCATTGACTGTGACAGAATTCTCGTGCTCGATGCCGGTCTGGTAATGCCTCAAATCATTTGTTTGTCGTGGAAATGTTTGTGTTTTGTGCTTTCTATAACCAGGATACTTGAACATTGATTATTCTATACTTCAGTATTCAAATAGCAAGAGCAGAAATCATTAACAACTCTTCCCCTGCTCATTTTAACTTCTAAATTCAAAAATTGTTACAATTCCAAGATTAGTATTACAATTTTATACATTTCCTTTCAGGTTTTAGAGCATGCAACTCCAGAGGAACTGCTATCAATTGAAGGAAGTGCATTCTCTAAAATGGTTCAAAGTACAGGATCTGCAAATGCTCAATACTTGCGCAGCTTAGTATTTGAGGGAAAAGAAAACAAATTCAGTAGAGAAGAAACCAAAAGTCAAGATGGCCAGAAGAGATGGATGGCCTCTTCAAGATGGTCTGCTGCTGCCCAATTTGCCCTTGCCATTAGCCTCACTTCTTCCTATAATGATCTTCAAAGGATAGTTATCGAAGACAAGGACAATATAGTCAACAGAACAAAAGATGCAGTAACAACATTGCAGGATGTCCTGGAGGGAAAACATAATGCAGAAATAAACATGACACTAGAAGAACACGAACTTCCCCAAGATCGATGGTGGTTCTCGCTCTACAGAATTGTTGAAGGTAAACATAATATTCAATCATTGCAGATAGATGCAAAATCACACATATTTTTATCCATGCTTTCCTGTTCGAGTGTCGAACAACTATCACAATTTACATTTTCTCACATTCAACAATTAAAAAATGAAATTCTTAAAAGTTGAACATTTTTATAGCTTTAAAAATTGAAAGATCTAATATTTTCTAATACGCTCCAAACTGCAGAAAATAATTTCCAACCAAATTTCAACGTTACAATCAAACAACAGAAAATAAGTCATATTCTCATAAAATGTTTTCCTGCAAACTATTTTCTTAGAACAAGTTATTTCCCATGAAACAAATGAACCCTGCAAGTTATTTCTCTTACCAACTCTTTTTGATCCCAATATGGTTTCTTGTTTCAGGTCTTGGTACAATGAGCAGTTTTGCTTACAATAGGCTGCAACAGTTAGAATATGACAATGAAAATGAATCACTTAACTGGGACAATATTGGAAGCACTGAGATTTAAATGTTGTAAAAGGTATATATATATGGTTGAAATATATATAATGAAAATTGCTTGAAAAAGCAGAGGAGCTCTGCTTTGCAATTTTGGATTTTGCTTTGCAAGTGTAATCATTTGTATATGGTAAAGATCTATTATTATTAGGAAATGAATGAACAAAAAAAAAAAAATCATTCTGATGGCTAATGTAAATTAATAAATGCAGTTTATTCATGTTATACTATGATTAAGATTAAAAAATATATATTTATAGACTAATGTTATTCAAGTCTGTAATATTACCCTACTATGATTTAAAAATTCAACATTATTAATTTAATTTTGCATTATTCATGTTCCTACAAAATTGTTAAAATTATATAATTTTTTCTCATTTCAATTTAGGGATTTTTTATTGTGCTTTTCTAATAATTTTTAGCTCAATATATAACTTCACTTTAGCTCAATATATAAATTCACTTCTCTATTTTTCATGGAAAAATCTTATGGCATCCTCAACTTTTCCATTTATCTATTGAACACTTCAATTTATAAATTTGACATATTAAACATTTTGTTTGACTTATTGAACACCTTAACTTATAAAATTATATTGATTAAACACTTATTAGATGGTTAAAAAATATAAAAATTATTATTTCAAAAGTTGTATTATCTATGAATTAAACTAATATTCTACATGTTAGGTAAAAAAAATTTAAAAATTATTATTTTTAGTATAAGAAGGTGTGAAATTATTTTAAAAAGTGAAATTTAAGGTGTCATAAGAACCATATTATAATTTAGGATGCTATATATTTTTTTTTTTTTATAAAAGTTCAGGAATTAAATTGTGCATCGAGCATAATTTTTATGTTGTTTTGCATTCCATCTTTTAAGTAATACCATAATCGGTTGAATAATGAGGAATGGAACCGGAATCTCAACCAAATTGAACGGCGGTTTATGAGAAAGTTTGGAAGCCAATCAATTTTATGATTTTTATCCTATTGAAGTAAATTTGAACTGCGCACAGCACAGGAGGATATGATTCAGTGATAAGTGCATATATGACCTGACGATAGATTCAGATTCGAATCATCCTCCTTTAATACTTAAAATTATACACTAAAGTCCAGTACTTCTATTCTAAAATATTTTTATGTTTATTTTTGAAAATAAATTTGATATTTTATATAATTTAATATAAATAACTTACCTCTAATGGAACTGAAGTAATAAATTTAGTATGATATGCGATAATTAACTTGTAATATTAATGGATTAATGATTTTTTTTTTTTTTTTTTTTTTGGGTTTTTGTGGTTTGATATTAGTTTAACAGTTAATTTACTTCTGCTAGAACAATACATTAGTGATACTTAAACATTGGGTTAATGTATTGTTTCACCCTAAACTTTATACTGTGTTACAATTTCACTCTATTGTGATCTTTATATCAATTTTACTCTAACTTTGATTTTTACTGCAATAGCATCCTGAATTGCAATAAGACTTACAGTAAAAAAAAATACATTAATATGAAACTTAATATTGACTCTGAGTTAACTTAATCCAAGTTTACTTACTCACACAAATTTATTAAGTTTAATTGTTATCTTAAATATATCTATTTTTTTCATTCTACGATTATAAATTGTAATTGATTATAATTATATCTTATATTCTATGTTGACAAAAAAATATTATGATTTGTAATTGTTTATGAGAAATAAATTCTCAGAGTTTTTAGATTTTATAATTATTTCAAATTTTATATTAAAATCAAACCATAATAATAATTATATTCTAATTTTTTTAAAAAAAAAAGTATTCATGCATGAAACAATTAATTTTTTAATATTACTTATTATCAATTAAATAAATAATTTTAAAATATAATAATAGAAATTTTTCTTACTATTAATCCAAACTCTCTCACTCACACGAATATATTAAGTTAATCAAGCCCAAGATTAAGAGTGAATCTATTTTTTATTTACAATTTAAGTTCTAATTATAATTCATAGTGAAATTGATATAAAGATCAAACTGTAGTGAAATTACAATAAAAGGCTAAAATTCAGAGTGAAATAAACATAAATATTAAATTAGAATGAAATTGCAACAAAAAACAAAGTCGTTGGTGAAACAATATCGTAAGCCCTTAAACATTAATTATACTTTCATTTGTTAGTTTCAAACTAATAACTAGTCTTCCTATGATATAAGAACTCTACTATCTTAATTATGTTTTAAAATGGTAATTTCACAATTTTTCTTCAGACAGAAAAAATGATGATGATGACGATGACGACGACGTCGTCCTAATTTTAACCTTGGAAAATCAATGGAAAGAGAGTTCTCTAATCAAGATTAGTGCAAAGAAAAAATACACTTGAATATGATTGAAGGTGTTGCACTTCTAATACACAAGAAACATCACAAGAACTCCACTCTGTCAAGTATAATTTTGAAAACACAATAATTTGTCACTATAAACAAAATTTAAATTTTATTACAACTTGATCTCCATCTTTGGATTTCACAAAGAACTTGCACTAGGGCCTATATATTTGACCAAATGGCTCTACAAAGTGCAACTAGTTCTCACTTCATCTCATTCTTTTAACAATTTAGCTCATTGAGCTTTCTGATGCATCACAATCAACTGCAGTTCCGCTGCAGCTATGAACAGCCTCAAAGGCCTGTGCAGAAGCACTGGAAAACCCCATTAATGCTTGAAACATATTAGGGAGGCCTGTTTTAAGATTGTTTAGTGTCATAACTCTTGTAAACTTGATTGAGTTCAAATACTTGGTCTTCTCAGTATCCACCCGTATCTTCAAGGCTTCAGTTTTGGCACGCTTAATTGACAAGGGATGTTTAGGGCTTAAATCGGATCGCGTGTCTCCAGCTGCAAAGCTCCAATCAACCTTTTTCTCCATTTCAGCAAGGGAGAACAATTCTTTCTCCAATCTTTTCTCAAGTTTGTCAGATTTTTTATGAAGGTTGTGTTCCTCTTCCTGCTGCAGCATTATTGCATGGATGGCAGACAAAAGGCTTTTGATGGCCTCTGATGCTATCTGTAAAAAGAATTCACATGTCAAAAACAATAGTAATAGTAATGAAAATATTACGGCAAATAAACTATTTCAGGTAGATCTTTGCCGAAGTATAAATGTAATCTACTGTAAAAAGAGTTCATGGCTATACCTTATCAGGCAATCTATCAAAGGCAAGCTGCCACTCCTCACACAGACTACAAACTGCAGATGAGTAACTACTATGCTGATTGTCATTTACAAGGCAGTCAGTTAGCTGGATCCACCTACAGAGAGTTGTCACATACTCCTGTTGGGATTTTACAAGTTTGCAGAAGCTGATGTACCAGGAATTGACCTCAGTTTCTAGCTGAACTGTGGCATGGCGATGAGCGTCAGTAGTCATTTCTGTATCTTGATTATCAGTGAGATGGTTCAGCTGCTGAGAGATATGATTCTGAACCTGGTGGCACTCATACATAGTTCTCCACATATTTTTCAACCTATGAAAGAAATGAAGCAATGATGAAAAGCATTAGGACAATCAGGCCTGCCTAAAATTTCACTTAACTACTTAGGATTGGAATTAGACAGTTGATAGAAAAGAAGCAAAAAATTATGGAAGAATAATTTTCTTTCTGAATTGTGCAGTCCTGAATCCAAGGCATTTCTAAAATAGCCTAACAGAAGGTTAATGGCATTTAAAGGGGCGCGGGTAAGTAATAATGAGGTTATAAAACGGTCAAAAGGAGCTAGAAATGGAGAAATTTAAACTATTTCTTAAAACAATATTATTCATTTAACATTGTCACTAGAGAACCAAATCAAATCCCGTTATCACCCTAAATGGGGAGAGCTGTCTTATTAATATCACCCAACCATTTAACCAAAAAGAATGACTTTTAACAAAGAAAAAATATACAATTGTAGAATATCAATTTTTAATGACCTCAGAGAGATGATAAACAGTAAGTGAAGAACTCTTAGAAGAAAAGAAATTTCATCTATCTTATTCTACACTAGTGATATGCCAAAAATAAAAAAATTAAAAAAAAAAAAAAGAGCATATCATAGGTGTCTATAGTGATTTATTACCCAGAAGTTAATGTGACAAGTTGAGGGTACAGCTCCACATCAATAAGTTGCAATATAGACGAACAAGTATTACTTATTGAATGCTGAAGCCTTCTGACATCAGCCTCCAAACCCTCAACAATCGATCGGGTTTTATCAGTCTTGGTCCAGTCATGGTTTTCTTCTTCTTGTTTCAGCAACAACATTGTCTTTTTCTCAAGCTCTATTTTGGTAATTTCTTCTTCCTGCATAGTATGATGAATTGATTACTAACCAAAGAAAACAAAGATATATCCAATAGAAATTCCAACAAATTAAAAGAATTATAATTGCATTGTAAGTCATCATAATTGATGACTAAAAATGTTGAAACATTGCCACCATGAAAAGAAACCTTATTCTGTTGCCAACATATAAATATTTCATTCATGAACCTGCAATATTAAACTAGCACAAATACTAACAAGTAACTTAAAGTACCTATTTGAATTGTTTCACGTTTTAATTATTCTATGATGTCTAAAAAATGCATTATATGGAAGATATTTCAACTTGGACCACGAGGCTGATCAGTCACAAGCACCATTTTCAGTTCTGACAAATATCTTAGTAAAATTCTAATACTAATATACTTGAGTCTAAGAGGTATAAGACATCATTTATCAGCTATATTTGGCATATATGAGATTATGAAAGAAATGGCCATTTAAAATAGCTATAATAGCTGGAATGATGCACTTTACTTCTCCATGCTTTACCTGACCTTATAAAACTAAATAAACAACGTGAAAGAATCTGTCTTGTAATATAGACAATAACCTCTCAAACAAAATCATTAC